>NW_026735600.1:0-115000 GCF_949786415.1 Peromyscus eremicus | reverse complement strand
CAATGGGAGCACAATAGTGACTCTTCTTTCCAGAAAACAACTCTTGCTCGTAAGCAAGAAACTGCATGTGATTCAACTCCATTTAGGACTGGGAAACAAACGCTAGCTCGCCTTACAAGAAACACACTCTGCTTTTGAGAAAAGAGCACTCTTCTACTCTACTGTGTTTCCTATAGGGCCAGAACAGTGAGTTTGCTCAGAAAAAAAGAACTGTGCTTCCTACAAATACAGCCTTATCTAGTTCAATTCTGCTTAGGAAAGTGACCAGAACAGTAGGTCCTCTTCAGTCCAATACACTGTACATGCTGAGAAAAGACACCAGTGCTATTTGCCCTGTGTATGACAATGGGAGCGCAATAGTGACTCTTCTTACCAGAAAACAACTCTTGCTCGTAGGACAAGAAACTGCATGTGATTCAACAACATTTAGACTGGGAAACAAATGCTAGCTCACCTTAAAAGAAACGCAGTCTGCTTTGGAGAAAAGAGCACTCTTCTACTCTACTGTGTTTCCTATGGAATCCGAACAGTGAGCTTGCTCAGAATAAAAGAACTGTGCTTCCTACACACACGGGCCATATCTAGTTCAACTCTGCTTAGGAAACTGACAAGAACAGTAGCTCCTCTTCAGTACAATACACTGTACTTGCTGGGAACAGACGCGAGTGCTATTTGCACTGTGTATGGCAATGGGAGCACAATAGTGACTCTTCTTTCCAGAAAACAACTCTTGCTCGTAGGACAAGAAACTGCATGTGATTCAACTCCATTTAGGATGGTAAACAAACGCTAGCTCGCCTTACAAGAAACACACTCTACTTTTGAGAAAAGAGCACTCTTCTACTCTACTGTGTATCCTATGGGATCCGAACAGTGAGCTTTTCATAACAAAAGAACTGTGCTTCCTACACACATGGCCATATCTAGTTCAATTGTGCTTAGGA
Organism: Peromyscus eremicus; assembly: GCF_949786415.1. Lineage (NCBI taxonomy): Eukaryota > Metazoa > Chordata > Mammalia > Rodentia > Cricetidae > Peromyscus > Peromyscus eremicus. Next base: position 114,056 of record NW_026735600.1, on the reverse strand, counting down.
AACTGACAAGAACAGTAGATCCTCTTCAGTCCAATACACTGTACATGCTGGGAACAGACGCCAGTGCTATTTGCCCTGTGTATAACAATGGGAGCGCAATAGTGACTCTTCTTACCAGAAAACAACTCTTGCTCGTAGGACAAGAAACTGCATGTGATTCAACTCCATTTAGGACTGGGAAACAAACGCTAGCACGCCTTACAAGAAACACACTCTGCTTTTGAGAAAAGAGCACTCTTCTACTCTACAGTGTATCCTATGGGATCTGAACAGTGAGCTTGCTCAGAACAAAAGAACTGTGCTTCCTAAACACACGGTCCATATCTAGTTCAACTCTACTTAGGAAACTGACAAGAACAGTAGCTCCTCTTCAGTCCAAACACTGTACTTGCTTGGAACAGACGTGAGTGCTATTTGCACTGTGTATGGCAATGGGAGTGCAATAGTGACTTTCCTTACCAGAAAACAACTCTTGCCCGTAGGACCAAAACAGGATGTGATTCAACTCCATTTAGGACAGGGAAACAAACGTTAGCTTGCCATACAAGAAACACACTCTGCTTTTGAGAAAAGAGCACTGTTCTACTCTACTGTGTTTCCTATGGGGTCCGAACAGTGAGCTTGCTCAGAACAAAAGAACTGTGCTTCCTACACACACGAGCCATATATAGTTCAACTCTGCTTAGGAAACTGACAAGAAAGGTAGATCCTCTTCAGTCCAATACACTGTACTTGCTGGGATTAGACGCCAGTGCTATTTGCCTTGTGAATGACAATGGGAGCACTATGACTCTTCTTACCAGAAAACAACTCTGGCTGGTAGGACCAGAAACTGCATGTGATTCAACTCCATTTAGGACTTGGAAACAAACGCTAGCTCAATTTACAAGAAACACACTCTGCTTTTGAGAAAAGAGCACTCTTCTACTCTACTGTGTTTCCTATAGGGCCAGAACAGTGAGTTTGCTCAGAACAAAAGAACTGTGCTTCCTACAAATACGGCCATATCTAGTTCAATTCTGCTTAGGAAACTGACAAGAACAGTAGATCCTCTTCAGTCCAATACACTGTACATGCTGGGAACAGACGCCAGTGCTATTTGCCCTGTGTATAACAATGGGAGCGCAATAGTGACTCTTCTTACCAGAAAACAACTCTTGCTCGTAGGACAAGAAACTGCATGGGATTCAACTCCATTTAGGACTGGGAAACAAACGCTAGCACGCCTTACAAGAAACACACTCTGCTTTTGAGAAAAGAGCACTCTTCTACTCTACTGTGTTTCCTATGGGGTCCGAACAGTGAACTTGCTCAGAACAAAAGAACTGTGCTTCCTACACACACGGGCCATATATAGTTCAACTCTGCTTAGGAAACTGACAAGAAAGGTAGATCCTCTTCAGTCCAATACACTGTACTTGCTGGGATTAGACGCCAGTGCTATTTGCCTTGTGTATGACAATGGGAGCACAATAGTGACTCTTCTTACCAGAAAACAACTCTTGCTGGTAGGACCAGAAATTGCATGTGATTCAACTCCATTTAGGACTTGGAAACAAACGCTAGCTCACCTTACAAGAAACACTCTATGCTTTGAGAAAAGAGCACTCTTCTACTCAACTGTGTTTCCTATAAGGCCAGAACAGTGAGCATTCTCAGAACAAAAGAACTGTGCTTCCTACACACATGGGCCATATCTAGTTCAACTCTGCTTAGGAAACTGACAAGAACAGTAGCTCCGCTTTAGTCCAATACACTGTACTTGCTGGGAACAGACACGCATGATATTTGCACTGTGTATGGCAATGGGAGCACAATAGTGACTTTCCTTACCAGAAAACAACTCTTGCTCGTAAGCAAGAAACTGCATGTGATTCAACTCCATTTAGGACTGGGAAACAAACGCTAGCTCGCCTTACAAGAAACACACTCTGCTTTTGAGAAAAGAGCACTCTTCTACTCTACTGTGTTTCCTATAGGGCCAGAACAGTGAGTTTGCTCAGAAAAAAAGAACTGTGCTTCCTACAAATACAGCCTTATCTAGTTCAATTCTGCTTAGGAAAGTGACCAGAACAGTAGGTCCTCTTCAGTCCAATACACTGTACATGCTGAGAACAGACACCAGTGCTATTTGCCCTGTGTATGACAATGGGAGCGCAATAGTGACTCTTCTTACCAGAAAACAACTCTTGCTCGTAGGACAAGAAACTGCATGTGATTCAACAACATTTAGACTGGGAAACAAATGCTAGCTCACCTTACAAGAAACGCAGTCTGCTTTGGAGAAAAGAGCACTCTTCTACTCTACTGTGTTTCCTATGGAATCCGAACAGTGAGCTTGCTCAGAATAAAAGAACTGTGCTTCCTACACACACGGGCCATATCTAGTTCAACTCTGCTTAGGAAACTGACAAGAACAGTAGCTCCTCTTCAGTACAATACACTGTACTTGCTGGGAACAGACGCGCATGATATTTGCACTGTGTATGGCAATGGGAGCACAATAGTGACTCTTCTTTCCAGAAAACAACTCTTGCTCGTAAGCAAGAAACTGCATGTGATTCAACTCCATTTAGGACTGGGAAACAAACGCTAGCTCGCCTTACAAGAAACACACTCTGCTTTTGAGAAAAGAGCACTCTTCTACTCTACTGTGTTTCCTATAGGGCCAGAACAGTGAGTTTGCTCAGAAAAAAAGAACTGTGCTTCCTACAAATACAGCCTTATCTAGTTCAATTCTGCTTAGGAAAGTGACCAGAACAGTAGGTCCTCTTCAGTCCAATACACTGTACATGCTGAGAAAAGACACCAGTGCTATTTGCCCTGTGTATGACAATGGGAGCGCAATAGTGACTCTTCTTACCAGAAAACAACTCTTGCTCGTAGGACAAGAAACTGCATGTGATTCAACAACATTTAGACTGGGAAACAAATGCTAGCTCACCTTAAAAGAAACGCAGTCTGCTTTGGAGAAAAGAGCACTCTTCTACTCTACTGTGTTTCCTATGGAATCCGAACAGTGAGCTTGCTCAGAATAAAAGAACTGTGCTTCCTACACACACGGGCCATATCTAGTTCAACTCTGCTTAGGAAACTGACAAGAACAGTAGCTCCTCTTCAGTACAATACACTGTACTTGCTGGGAACAGACGCGAGTGCTATTTGCACTGTGTATGGCAATGGGAGCACAATAGTGACTCTTCTTTCCAGAAAACAACTCTTGCTCGTAGGACAAGAAACTGCATGTGATTCAACTCCATTTAGGATGGTAAACAAACGCTAGCTCGCCTTACAAGAAACACACTCTACTTTTGAGAAAAGAGCACTCTTCTACTCTACTGTGTATCCTATGGGATCCGAACAGTGAGCTTTTCATAACAAAAGAACTGTGCTTCCTACACACATGGCCATATCTAGTTCAATTGTGCTTAGGAAACTGACAAGAACAGTAGATCCTCTTCAGTCCAATACACTGTACATGCTGGGAACAGACGCCAGTGCTATTTGCCCTGTGTATAACAATGGGAGCGCAATAGTGACTCTTCTTACCAGAAAACAACTCTTGCTCGTAGGACAAGAAACTGCATGTGATTCAACTCCATTTAGGACTGGGAAACAAACGCTAGCACGCCTTACAAGAAACACACTCTGCTTTTGAGAAAAGAGCACTCTTCTACTCTACAGTGTATCCTATGGGATCTGAACAGTGAGCTTGCTCAGAACAAAAGAACTGTGCTTCCTAAACACACGGTCCATATCTAGTTCAACTCTACTTAGGAAACTGACAAGAACAGTAGCTCCTCTTCAGTCCAAACACTGTACTTGCTTGGAACAGACGTGAGTGCTATTTGCACTGTGTATGGCAATGGGAGTGCAATAGTGACTTTCCTTACCAGAAAACAACTCTTGCCCGTAGGACCAAAACAGGATGTGATTCAACTCCATTTAGGACAGGGAAACAAACGTTAGCTTGCCATACAAGAAACACACTCTGCTTTTGAGAAAAGAGCACTGTTCTACTCTACTGTGTTTCCTATGGGGTCCGAACAGTGAGCTTGCTCAGAACAAAAGAACTGTGCTTCCTACACACACGAGCCATATATAGTTCAACTCTGCTTAGGAAACTGACAAGAAAGGTAGATCCTCTTCAGTCCAATACACTGTACTTGCTGGGATTAGACGCCAGTGCTATTTGCCTTGTGAATGACAATGGGAGCACTATGACTCTTCTTACCAGAAAACAACTCTGGCTGGTAGGACCAGAAACTGCATGTGATTCAACTCCATTTAGGACTTGGAAACAAACGCTATCTCAACTTACAAGAAACACACTCTGCTTTTGAGAAAAGAGCACTCTTCTACTCTACTGTGTTTCCTATAGGGCCAGAACAGTGAGTTTGCTCAGAACAAAAGAACTGTGCTTCCTACAAATACGGCCATATCTAGTTCAATTCTGCTTAGGAAACTGACAAGAACAGTAGATCCTCTTCAGTCCAATACACTGTACATGCTGGGAACAGACGCCAGTGCTATTTGCCCTGTGTATAACAATGGGAGCGCAATAGTGACTCTTCTTACCAGAAAACAACTCTTGCTCGTAGGACAAGAAACTGCATGGGATTCAACTCCATTTAGGACTGGGAAACAAACGCTAGCACGCCTTACAAGAAACACACTCTGCTTTTGAGAAAAGAGCACTCTTCTACTCTACTGTGTATCCTATGGGATCTGAACAGTGAGCTTGCTCAGAACAAAAGAACTGTGCTTCCTACACACACGGGCCATATCTAGTTCAAATCTACTTAGGAAACTGACAAGAACAGTAGCTCCTCTTCAGTCCAAACACTGTACTTGCTTGGAACAGACGTGAGTGCTATTTGCACTGTGTATGGCAATGGGAGTGCAATAGTGACTTTCCTTACCAGAAAACAACTCTTGCTCGTAGGACCAAAACAGGATGTGATTCAACTCCATTTAGGACAGGGAAACAAACGTTAGCTTGCCATACAAGAAACACACTCTGCTTTTGAGAAAAGAGCACTGTTCTACTCTACTGTGTTTCCTATGGGGTCCGAACAGTGAGCTTGCTCAGAACAAAAGAACTGTGCTTCATACACACACGAGCCATATATAGTTCAACTCTGCTTAGGAAATTGACAAGAAAGGTAGATCCTCTTCAGTCCAATACACTGTACTTGCTGGGATTAGACGCCAGTGCTATTTGCCTTGTGTATGACAATGGGAGCACAATATGACTCTTCTTACCAGAAAACAACTCTGGCTGGTAGGACCAGAAACTGCATGTGATTCAACTCCATTTAGGACTTGGAAACAAACGCTAGCTCAACTTACAAGAAACACACTCTGCTTTTGCGAAAAGAGCACTCTTCTACTCTACTGTGTTTCCTATAGGGCCAGAACAGTGAGTTTGCTCAGAACAAAAGAACTGTGCTTCCTACAAATACGGCCATATCTAGTTCAATTCTGCTTAGGAAACTGACAAGAACAGTAGATCCTCTTCAGTCCAATACAATGTACTTGCTGGGAACAGACGCGAGTGCTATTAGCACTGTGTATGGCAATGGGAAAGCAATAGTGACTTTCCTTACCAGAAAAAAACTCTTGTTCGTAGGACCAAAAACTGCATGTGATTCAACTCCATTTAGGACTGGGAAACAAACGCTAGCTCATCTTACAAGAAACATACTCTGCTTTTGAGAAAAGAGCACTCTTCTACTCTACTGTGTTTCCAATGGGGTCCGAACAGTGAGCTTGCTCAGAACAAAAGAACTGTGCTTCCTACACACAGGGGCCATATCTAGTTCAACTATGCTTAGGAAACTGACATGAAGAGTAGCTCCGCTTCAGTGCAATACACTGTACTTGCTGGGAACAGACGCCAGTGCTATTTGCCCTGTGTATGACAATGAGAGCGCAATAGTGACTCTTCTTACCAGAAGACAACTCTTGCTCGTAGGACCAGAAACTGCATGTGATTCAACTCCATTTAGGAATGGGAAACAAACGCTAGCTCGCCTTGCAAGAAACACACTCTGCTTTTGAGAAAAGAGCACTCTTCTACTCGACTGTGTTTCATATGGGGTCCGAACATTGAGCTTGCTCAGAACAAAAGAACTGTGATTCCTACACACACGGGCCATATCTAGTTCAACTCTGCTTAGGAAACTGACAAGAACAGTAGCTCCTCTTCAGTCCAATACACTGTACTTGCTGGGAACAGACACAAGTGCTATTTGCACTGTGTATGGCAATGGGAGCGCAATAGTGACTCTTCTTACCAGAAAACAACTCTTGCTCGTAGGACCAGAAACTGCATGTGATTCATCTCCATTTAGGATTCGGAAACAAATGCTAGCTCGCCTTACAAGAAACACACTCTGCTTTTGAGAAAAGACCCCTCTTCTCTACTGTGTTTCCTATGGGGTCCGAACAGTGAGCTTGCTCAGAACAAAAGAACTGTGCTTCCTACACACACGGGCCATATCTAGTTCAACTCTGCTTATGAAACTGACAGGAACTGTAGCTCCTCTTCAGTCCAATACACTGTACTTGCTGGGTACAGACGCGAGTGCTATTTGCACTGTGTATGGCAATAGGAGCGCAATAGTGACTCTTCTTTTCAGAAAACAACTCTTGCTCATAGGACCAGAAACTGCATGGGATTCAACTCCATTTCTTATTGGGAAACAAATGCTAGCTCTCCTTACAAGAAGCACACTCTGCTTTTGAAAAATCAGGACTCTTCTACTTTACTGTGTTTCCTATGGGGTCCGAAGAGTGAGCTTGCTCAGAACAAAAGAACTGTGCTTCCTACACACACGGCCATATCTAGTTCAACTCTGCTTAGGAAACTGACAAGAACGGTAGCTCCTCTTCAGTCCAATACACTGTCCATGCTGGGATTAGACGCCAGTGCTATTTGCCTCGTGTATGACAATGGGAGCACAATAGTGACTCTTCTTACCAGAAAACAACTCTTGCTGGTAGGACCAGAAACTGCATGTGATTCAACTACATTTAGGACTTGGAAACAAACGCTAGCTCGCCTTACAATAAACACACTCTGCTTTTGAGAAAAGACCCCTCTTCTCTACTGTGTTTCCTATGCGGTCCGAACAGTGAGCTTGCTCAGAACAAAAGAACTGTGCTTCCTACACACACGGGACATATCTAGTTCAACTCTGCTTATGAAACTGACAAGAACTGTAGCTCCTCTTCAGTCCAATACACTGTACTTGCTGGGTACAGACGCGAGTGCTATTTGCACTTTGTAGGGCAATAGGAGCGCAATAGTGACTCTTCTTTTCAGAAAACAACTCTTGCTCATAGGACCAGAAACTGCATGGGATTCAACTCCATTTCTGATTGGGAAACAAATGCTAGCTCTCCTTATAAGAAACACACTCTGCTTTTGAAAAAACAGGACTCTTCTACTTTACTGTGTTTCCTATGGGGTCCGAAGAGTGAGCTTGCTCAGAACAAAAGAACTGTTCTTCCTACACACACGGCCATATCTAGTTAAACTCTGCTTAGGAAACTGACAAGAATGGTAGCTCCTCTTCAGTCCAATACACTGTACTTGCTGGGAACACACGCCAGTGCTATTTGCACTGTGTATGGCGGTGGGAGAGCAATAGTTACTTTCCTTACCAGAAAAAAACTCTTGCTCATAGGACTAAAAACTGCATGTAATTCAACTACGTTTTGGACTGGGAAACAAACGCTAGCTTGCCTTACAAGAAACACACTCTGCTTTGAGACAAGAGCACTCTTCTATTCAATTGTGTTTCCTAAAGGGCCAGAACATTGAGCTTGCTCAGAAAAAAAGAACTGTGCTTCCTACACACACGGCCATATCTAGTTCAATTCTGCTTAGGAAACTGACAAGAACAGTAGATCCTCTTCAGTCCAATACACTGTACATGCTGTTAACAGACGCCAGTGCAATTTGCCCTGTGTATGACAATGGGAGCGCAATAGTGACTCTTCTTACCAGAAAACAACTCTTGCTCATAGGACAAGAAACTGCATGGGATTCATCTCCATTTAGGACTGGGAAACAAACGCTAGCTCGCCTTACAAGAAACACACTCTGCTTTTGAGAAAAGAGCACTCTTCTACTCTACTGTGTATCCTATGGGATCTGAAGAGTGAGCTTGCTCAGAACAAAAGAACTATGCTTCCTACACAAACGGGCCATGTCTAGTTCAACTCAACCTAGGAAACTGACAAGAACAGTAGCTCCTCTTCAGTCCATACACTGTACTTGCTTGGAACAGACGTGAGTGCTATTTGCACTGTGTATGGCAATGGGAGTGCAATAGTGACTTTCCTTACCAGAAAACAACTCTTGCTCGTAGGACCAAAAACAGGATGTGATTCAACTCCATTTAGGTCAGGGAAACAAACGCAAGCTTCCCATACAAGAAACACACTCTGCTTTTGAGAAAAGAGCACTGTTCTTCTCTACTGTGTTTCCTATGGGGTCCGAAAAGTGACCTTGCTCAGAACAAAAGAACTGTGCTTCCTACCTACACGGGCCATATATAGTTCAACTCTGTTTAGGAAACTGACAGGAAAGGTAGATCCTCTTCAGTCCAATACACTGTACTTGCTTGTATTAGATGCCAGTGCTATTTGCCTTGAGTATGACAATAGGAGCACAATAGTGACTCTTCTTACCAGAAAACTACTCCTGCTGGTAGGACCAGAAACTGCATGTGATTCAACTCCATTTAGGACTTGGAAACAAACGCTACCTCAACTTACAAGAAACACACTCTGCTTTTGAGAAAAGAGCACTCTTCTACTCTACTGTGTTTCCTATAGGACCAGAACAGTGAGTTTGCTCAGAACAAAAGAACTGTGCTTCCTACAAATACGGCCATATCTAGTTCAATTCTGCTTAGCAAACTGACAAGAACAGTAGATCCTCTTCAGTCCAATACACTGTACTTGCTGGGAACAGACGCGAGTGCTATTTGCACTGTGTATGGCAATGGGAAAGCAATAGTTACTTTCCTTACCAGAAAAAAACTCTTGCTCGTAGGACCAAAAACTGCATGTGATTCAACTCCATTTAGGACTGGGAAACAAACGCTAACTTCCCTTACAAGAAACACACTCTGCATTTGAGAAAAGAGCACTCTTCTACTCTAATGTGTTTGCTATAGGGCCAGAACAGTGAGCTTGCTCAGTACAAAAGAACTGTGCTTCCTACACAAACGGCCATATCTAGTTCAATTCTGCTTAGGAAACTGATAAGAACAGTAGATCCTCTTCAGTCCAATACACTGTACATGCTGTGAACAGACGCCAGTGCTATTTGCCCTGTGTATGACAATGGGAGCGCAATAGTGACTTTCCTTACCAGAAAACAACTCTTGCTTGTAGGACCAGAAACTGCATGTGATTCAACTCCATTTAGGAATGGGAAACAAACGCTAGCTCGCCTTGCAAGAAACACACTCTGCTTTTGAGAAAAGAGCACTCTTCTACTCTACTGTGTATCCTATGGGATCTGAACAGTGAGCTTGCTCAGAACAAAAGAACTATGCTTCCTACACAAACGGGCCATGTCTAGTTCAACTCTAGGTAGGAAACTGACAAGAACAGTAGCTCCTCTTCAGTCCATACACTGTACTTGCTTGGAACAGACATGAGTGCTATTCGTACTGTGTATGGCCATGGGAGTGCAATAGTGACTTTCCTTACCAGAAAACAACTCTTGCTCGTAGGACCAAAAACAGGATGTGATTCAACTCCATTTAGGACAGGGAAACAAACGCTAGCTCACCTTACAAGAAACACACTCTGCTTTTGAGAAAAGACCCCTCTTCTCTACTGTGTTTCCTATGCGGTCCGAACAGTGAGCTTGCTCAGAACAAAAGAACTGTGCTTCCTACACACACGGGCCATATGTAGTTCAACTCTGCTTATGAAACTGACAAGAACTGTAGCTCCTCTTCAGTCCAATACACTGTACTTGCTGGGTACAGACGCGAGTGCTATTTGCACTGTGTATGGCAATAGGAGCGCAATAGTGACTCTTCTTTTCAGAAAACAACTCTTGCTCATAGGACCAGAAACTGCATGGGATTCAACTCCATTTCTGATTGGGAAACAAATGCTAGCTCTCCTTATAAGAAACACACTCTGCTTTTGAAAAAACAGGACTCTTCTACTTTACTATGTTTCCTATGGGGTCCGAAGAGTGAGCTTGCTCAGAACAAAAGAACTGTGCTTCCTACACACACGGCCATATCTAGTTAAACTCTGCTTAGGAAACTGACAAGAACGGTAGCTCCTCTTCAGTCCAATACACTGTACTTGCTGGGAACACACGCCAGTGCTATTTGCACTGTGTATGGCGGTGGGAGGGCAATAGTTACTTTCCTTACCAGAAAAAAATTCTTGCTCATAGGACTAAAAACTGCATGTGATGCAACTACATTTAGGACTGGGAAACAAACGCTAGCTTGCCTTACAAGAAACACACTCTGCTTTTGAGACAAGAGCACTCTTCTATTCTATTGTGTTTCCTAAAGGGCCAGAACATTGAGCTTGCTCAGAAAAAAAGAACTGTGCTTCCTACACACACGGCCATATCTAGTTCAATTCTGCTTAGGAAACTGACAAGAACAGTAGATCCTCTTCAGTCCAATACACTGTACATGCTGTGAACAGATGCCAGTGCAATTTGCCCTGTGTATGACAATGGGAGCGCAATAGTGACTCTTCTTACCAGAAAACATCCCTTGCTCGTAGGACAAGAAACTGCATGGGATTCATCTCCATTTAGGACTGGGTAACAAACGCTAGCTCCCCTTACAAGAAACACACTCTGCTTTTGAGAAAAGAGCACTCTTCTACTCGACTGTGTTTCCTATGGTGTCTAAACAGTGAGCTTGCTCGGAATAAAAGAACTGTGCTTCCTACAAACAGGGGCCATATCTAGTTCAACTCTGCTTAGGAAACTGACAAGAACATTAGCTCCGCTTCAGTCCAATTCACCGTACTTGCTGGGAACAGACGCGAGTGCAATTTGCACTGTGTATGGCAATGGGAGCACAATAGTGACTTTCCTTACCAGAAAACAACTCTTGCTCGTAGGACAAGAAACTGCATGTGATTCAACTCCATTTAGGACTGGGAAACAAATGCTAGCTCGCCTTACAAGAAACATACTCTGCTTTGGAGAAAAGAGCACTCTTCTACTCTACTGTGTATCCTATGGAATCCGAACAGTGAGCTTGCTCAGAATAAAAGAACTGTGCTTCCTACAGACACGAGCAATATCTAGTTCAACCCTGCTTAGGAAACTGACAAGAACAGTAGCTCCGCTCCAGTCCAATACACTGTACTTGCTGGGAACAGACGCGAGTGCTATTTGCACTGTGTATGGAAATTGGAGCGCAATAGTGACTATCCTTACCAGAAAAAAACTCTTGCTCGTAGGACAAGAAACTGCATGTGATTCAACTCCATTTAGGACTTGGAAACAAACGCTAGCTCGCCTTACAAGAAACACACTCTGCTTTTGAGAAAAGAGCACTCTTCTACTCTACTGTGTTTCCAATAGGGCCAGAACAGTGAGTTTTCTCAGAACAAAAGAACTGTGCTTCCTACAAATACGGCCATATCTAGTTCAATTCTGCTTAGGAAACTGACAAGAACAGTAGATCCTCTTCAGTCCAATACACTGTACATGCTGGGATCAGACGCCAGTGCTATTTGCCCTGTGTATGACAATGGGAGCGCAATAGTGACTCTTCTTACCAGAAAACATCTCTTGCTCGTAGGACAAGAAACTGCATGTGATTCAACTCCATTTAGAACTGGGAAACAAACGCTAGCTCGCCTTACAAGAAACACACTCTGCCTTTGAGAAAAGAGCACTCTTCTACTCTACTGTGTATCCTATGGGATCCAAACAGTGAGCTTGCTCAGAACAAAAGAACTGTGCTTCCTACACACACGGGACATATCTAGTTCAACTCTACTTAGGAAACTGACAAGAACAGTAGCTCCTATTCAGTCCAATACACTGTAGTTGCTTGGAACAGACCTGAGTGCTATTTGCACTGTGTTTGGCGATGGGAGTGCAATAGCAACTTTCCTTACCAGAAAACAACTCTTGCTCATAGGACCATAAACAGGATGTGATTCAACTCCATTTAGGACAGGGAAACAAACACTAGCTTGCCTTACAGGAAACACACTCTGCTTTTGAGAAAAGAGCACTCTTCTACTCTACTGTGTTTCCTACGGGGTCTGAACAGTGAGCTTGCTCAGAACAAAAGAACTGTGCTTCCTACACACAGGGGCCATATCTAGTTCAACTCTGCTTAGGAAACTGACAAGAAAGGTAGATCCTCTTCAGTCCAATACACTCTACTTGCTGGGATTAGACGCTGGTGCTATTTGCCTTGTGTATGACAATGGGAGCACAATAGTGACTCTTCTAACCAGAAAACTACTTTTGCTCGTAGGACCAGAAACTGCATGTGATTCAACTCCATTTAGGACTGGGAAATAAACGCTATCTCGCCTTCCAAGAAACACACTCTGCTTTTGAGAAAAAAGCACTCTTCTACTCTAATGTCTTTCCTATAAGGCCAGGACAGTGAGCATTCTCAGAACAAAAGAACTGTGCTTCCTACACACATGGGCCATATCTAGTTCAACTCTGCTTAGGAAACTGACAAGAACAGTAGCTCCGCTTTAGTCCAATACACTGTACTTTCTGGGAACAGACGCGAATGATATTTGCACTGTGTATGGCAATGGGAGCGCAATAGTGACTTTCTTACCAGAAAACAACTCTTGCTCGTAGGACAAGAAACTGCATGTGATTCAACTCCATTTAGGACTGGGAAACAAACGCTAGCTCGCCTTACAAGAAACACACTCTGCTTTTGAGAAAAGAGCACTCTTCTACTCTAATGTCTTTCCTATAAGGCCAGAACAGTGAGCATTCTCAGAACAAAAGAACTGTGCTTCCTACACACATGGGCCATATCAAGTTCAACTATGCTTAGGAAACTGACAAGAACAGTAGCTCCGCTTTAGTCCAATACACTGTACTTGCTGGGAACAGACGCGAATGATATTTGCACTGTGTATGGCAATGGGAGCGCAATAGTGACTTTCCTTACCAGAAAACAACTATTGCTCATAGGACAAGAAACTGCATGTGATTCAACTCCATTTATGACTGGGAAACAAACGCTAGCTCGCATTACAAGAAACACACTCTGCTTTTGACAAAAGAGCACTCTTCTACTCTACTGAGTTTCTTATGGGGTCCGAACAGTGAGCTTGCTCAGAACAAAAGAACTGTGCTTCCTACACAAAGGGGCCATATCTAGTTCAACTATGCTTAGGAAACTGACATGAACAGTAGCTCCGCTTCAGTCCAATACACTGTACTTGCTGGGAACAGACGCCAGTGCTATTTGCCCTGTGTATGACAATGGGAGCACAATAGTGACTTTTCTTACCAGAAAACAAGTTTTGCTCGTAGTACAAGAAACTTCATGTGATTCAACTCCATTTAGGACTGGGAAACAAACGCTAGCTCACCTTACAAGAAACACACTCTGCTTTTGAGAAAAGAGCATTCTTCTACTCTACTGTGTTTCCTATAGGGCCAGAAGAGTGAGTTTGCTCAGAACAAAAGAACTGTGCTTCCTACAAATACCGCCTTATCTAGTTCAATTCTGCTTAGGAAACTGACAAGAACAGTAGATCCCCTTCAGTCCAATACACTGTACTTGCTGGGAAACGACGACAGTGCTATTTGCCCTGTGTATGATAATGGGAGCGCAATAGTGACTCTTCTTAACAGAAAACTACTCTTGCTCGTAGGACAAGAAACTGCATGTGATTCAACTCCATTCAGGACTGGGAAACAAACGCTAGCTCGCCTTACAAGAAACACACTCTGCTTTTGAGAAAAGAGCACTCTTCTACTCTACTGTGTTTCCCATAGTGCCAGAACAGTGAGTTTGCTCAGAACAAAAGAACTGTGCTTCCTACAAATATCGCCTTATATAGTTCAATTCTGCTTAGGAAAGTGACAAGAACAGTAGATACTCTTCAGTCCAATACACTGTACATGCTGGGAACAGACGCCAGTGCTATTTGCCCTGTGTATGACAATGGGAGCGCAATAGTGACTCTTATTACCAGAAAACAACTCTTGCTCGTAGGACAAGAAACTGCATGTGATTCAACTCCATTTAGGACTGGGAAATAAACGCTAGCTCACCTTACAAGAAACACACTCTGCTTTTGAGAAAAGAGCACTCTTCTACTCTACTGTGTTTCCTATAGGGCCAGAACAGTGAGTTTGCTCAGAAGAAAAGAACTGTGCTTTCTACAAATACGGCCATATCTAGTTCAATTCTGCTTAGGAAACTGACAAGAACAGTAGATCTTCTTCAGTCCAGTACACTGTACATGCTGGGAACAGACGCAAGTGCTATTTGCCCTGTGTATGACAATGGGAGCGCAATAGTGACTCTTCTTACCAGAAAACAACTCTTGCTCGTAGGACAAGAAACTGCATGTGATTCAACTCGATTTAGGACTGGGAAACAAACGGTAGCTCGCCTTACAAGAAACACACTGTGCTTTTGAGAAAAGAGCACTCTTCTACTCTACTGTGTATTTTATGGGGACCGAACAGTGAGCTTGCTCAGAACAACAGAACTGTGCTTCCTCCACTCATGGGCCATATCTAGTTCAACTCTGCTTAGGAAACTGACAAGAACAGTAGCTCCTTTTCAGTCCAAAACACTGTAGTTGCTGGCAACAGACGCAAGTGCTATTTTCCATGTGTATGACAATGGAAGCACAATAGTGACTCTTCTTACCAGAAAACAACTCTTGCTCATAGGACAAGAAACTGCATGTGATTCAACTCCATTTAGGACTGGGAAACAAACGCTAGTTCGCCTTACAAGAACCACACTCTGCTTTTGAGAAAAGAGCACTCTTCTACTCTACTGTGTATCCTATGGGATCCGAACAGTGAGCTTGCTCCGAACAAAAGAACTGTGCTTCCTACACACACGGGCCATATCTAGTTCAACTCTACTTAGGAAACTGACAAGAACAGTAGCTCCTCTTCAGTCCAATACACTGTACATGCTGGGAACAGACGCCAGTGCTATTTGCCCTTTGTATGACAAGGGGAGCGCAATAGTGACTCTTCTTAGCAGAAAACAACTCTTGCTCGTAGGACAAGAAACTGTATGTGATTCAACTCCATTTAGGACTGGAAAACAAACGCTAGCTCGCCTTACAAGAAACACACTCTGCTTTTGAGAAAAGTGCACTCTTCTACTCGACTGTGTTTCCTATGGGGTCCGAACAGTGAGCTTGCTCAGAACAAAAGAACTGTTATTCCTACACACACGGGCCATATCTAGTTCAACTCCGCTTTGGAAACTGACAAGAACAGTAGCTCCTCTTCAGTCCAATACACTGTTCTTGCTGGGAACAGACGTGAGTGCTATTTGCACTGTGTATGGCAATGGGAGCGCAATAGTTACTTTCCTTACCAGAAAACATCTCTTGGTCGTAGGACCAAAAACTGCATGTGATTCAACTCTATTTAGGACTGGGAAACAAACGCTAGCTCGCCTTACAAGAAACACACTCTGCTTTTGAGAAAAGAGCACTCTTCTACTCTACTGTGTTTCCTATGGTGCCCGAACAGTGAGCATTCTCAGAACAAAAGAACTGTGCTTCCTACACACAGGGGCCATATCTAGTTCAACTCTGCTTAGGAAACTGACATTAACAGTAGCTCCTCTTCAGTCCAATACACTGTACATGCTGGGAACAGACGCCAGTGCTATTTGCCCTAGTATCACAATGGGAGCGCAATAGTGACTCTTATTACCAGAAAACAACTCTTGCTCGTAGGAGCAGAAACTGCATGTGATTCATCTCCATTTAGGATTGGGAAACAATCGCTAGCTCGCCTTACAAGAAACACACTCTGCTTTTGAGAAAAGAGCACTCTTCTACTCTACTGTGTTTCCTATAGGGCCAGAACAGTGAGCATTCTCAGAACAAAAGAATTGTGCTTCCTACACACAGGGGCCATATCTAGTTCAAGTCTGCTTAGGAAACTGACAAGAACAGTAGCTCCGCTTCAGTCCAATACACTGTACTTGCTGGGAACAGACATGAGTGCTATTTGCACTGTGTATGGCAATGGGAGCGCAACAGTGACTTTCTTCACCAGAAAACAACTCTTGCTCGTAGGACCAAAAACTGCATGTGATTCAACTCCATTTAGGACTGGGAAAAAAACGCTAGCTCACCTTACAAGAAACACACTCTGCTTTTGAGAAAAGAGCACTCTTCTACTCTACTGTGTTTCCTATATGGCCAGAACAGTGATTTTGCTCAGAACAAAAGAACTGTGCTTCCTACAAATACGGCCATATCTAGTTCAATTCTGCTTAGGAAACTGACAAGAACAGCAGATACTCTTCAGTCCAATACACTGTACATGCTGGGAACAGACGCCAGTGCTATTTGCCCTGTGTATGACAATAGGAGCACAATAGTGACTCTTCTTACCAGAAAACAACTCTTGCTCGTAGGACAAGAAACTGCATGTGATTCAACTCCATTCAGGACTGGGAAACAAACGCTAGCTCGCCTTACAAGAAACACACTCTGCTTTTGAGAAAAGAGCACTCTTCTACTCTACTGTGTTTCCCATAGTGCCAGAACAGTGAGTTTGCTCAGAACAAAAGAACTGTGCTTCCTACAAATATCGCCTTATATAGTTCAATTCTGCTTAGGAAAGTGACAAGAACAGTAGATACTCTTCAGTCCAATACACTGTACATGCTGGGAACAGACGCCAGTGCTATTTGCCCTGTGTATGACAATGGGAGCGCAATAGTGACTCTTATTACCAGAAAACAACTCTTGCTCGTAGGACAAGAAACTGCATGTGATTCAACTCCATTTAGGACTGGGAAATAAACGCTAGCTCACCTTACAAGAAACACACTCTGCTTTTGAGAAAAGAGCACTCTTCTACTCTACTGTGTTTCCTATAGGGCCAGAACAGTGAGTTTGCTCAGAAGAAAAGAACTGTGCTTTCTACAAATACGGCCATATCTAGTTCAATTCTGCTTAGGAAACTGACAAGAACAGTAGATCTTCTTCAGTCCAGTACACTGTACATGCTGGGAACAGACGCAAGTGCTATTTGCCCTGTGTATGACAATGGGAGCGCAATAGTGACTCTTCTTACCAGAAAACAACTCTTGCTCGTAGGACAAGAAACTGCATGTGATTCAACTCGATTTAGGACTGGGAAACAAACGGTAGCTCGCCTTACAAGAAACACACTGTGCTTTTGAGAAAAGAGCACTCTTCTACTCTACTGTGTATTTTATGGGGACCGAACAGTGAGCTTGCTCAGAACAACAGAACTGTGCTTCCTCCACTCATGGGCCATATCTAGTTCAACTCTGCTTAGGAAACTGACAAGAACAGTAGCTCCTTTTCAGTCCAAAACACTGTAGTTGCTGGCAACAGACGCAAGTGCTATTTTCCATGTGTATGACAATGGAAGCACAATAGTGACTCTTCTTACCAGAAAACAACTCTTGCTCATAGGACAAGAAACTGCATGTGATTCAACTCCATTTAGGACTGGGAAACAAACGCTAGTTCGCCTTACAAGAACCACACTCTGCTTTTGAGAAAAGAGCACTCTTCTACTCTACTGTGTATCCTATGGGATCCGAACAGTGAGCTTGCTCCGAACAAAAGAACTGTGCTTCCTACACACACGGGCCATATCTAGTTCAACTCTACTTAGGAAACTGACAAGAACAGTAGCTCCTCTTCAGTCCAATACACTGTACATGCTGGGAACAGACGCCAGTGCTATTTGCCCTTTGTATGACAAGGGGAGCGCAATAGTGACTCTTCTTAGCAGAAAACAACTCTTGCTCGTAGGACAAGAAACTGTATGTGATTCAACTCCATTTAGGACTGGAAAACAAACGCTAGCTCGCCTTACAAGAAACACACTCTGCTTTTGAGAAAAGTGCACTCTTCTACTCGACTGTGTTTCCTATGGGGTCCGAACAGTGAGCTTGCTCAGAACAAAAGAACTGTTATTCCTACACACACGGGCCATATCTAGTTCAACTCCGCTTTGGAAACTGACAAGAACAGTAGCTCCTCTTCAGTCCAATACACTGTTCTTGCTGGGAACAGACGTGAGTGCTATTTGCACTGTGTATGGCAATGGGAGCGCAATAGTTACTTTCCTTACCAGAAAACATCTCTTGGTCGTAGGACCAAAAACTGCATGTGATTCAACTCTATTTAGGACTGGGAAACAAACGCTAGCTCGCCTTACAAGAAACACACTCTGCTTTTGAGAAAAGAGCACTCTTCTACTCTACTGTGTTTCCTATGGTGCCCGAACAGTGAGCATTCTCAGAACAAAAGAACTGTGCTTCCTACACACAGGGGCCATATCTAGTTCAACTCTGCTTAGGAAACTGACATTAACAGTAGCTCCTCTTCAGTCCAATACACTGTACATGCTGGGAACAGACGCCAGTGCTATTTGCCCTAGTATCACAATGGGAGCGCAATAGTGACTCTTATTACCAGAAAACAACTCTTGCTCGTAGGAGCAGAAACTGCATGTGATTCATCTCCATTTAGGATTGGGAAACAATCGCTAGCTCGCCTTACAAGAAACACACTCTGCTTTTGAGAAAAGAGCACTCTTCTACTCTACTGTGTTTCCTATAGGGCCAGAACAGTGAGCATTCTCAGAACAAAAGAATTGTGCTTCCTACACACAGGGGCCATATCTAGTTCAAGTCTGCTTAGGAAACTGACAAGAACAGTAGCTCCGCTTCAGTCCAATACACTGTACTTGCTGGGAACAGACATGAGTGCTATTTGCACTGTGTATGGCAATGGGAGCGCAACAGTGACTTTCTTCACCAGAAAACAACTCTTGCTCGTAGGACCAAAAACTGCATGTGATTCAACTCCATTTAGGACTGGGAAAAAAACGCTAGCTCACCTTACAAGAAACACACTCTGCTTTTGAGAAAAGAGCACTCTTCTACTCTACTGTGTTTCCTATATGGCCAGAACAGTGATTTTGCTCAGAACAAAAGAACTGTGCTTCCTACAAATACGGCCATATCTAGTTCAATTCTGCTTAGGAAACTGACAAGAACAGCAGATACTCTTCAGTCCAATACACTGTACATGCTGGGAACAGACGCCAGTGCTATTTGCCCTGTGTATGACAATAGGAGCACAATAGTGACTCTTCTTACCAGAAAACAACTCTTGCTCGTAGGACAAGAAACTGCATGTGATTCAACTCCATTTATGACTGGGAAACAAACGCTAGCTCGCCTTACAAGAAACACACTCTGCTTTTGAGAAAAGAGCACTCTTCTACACTACTGTCTTTTCTATGGGGTCCCAACAGTGAGCTTGCTCAGAAAAAAAGAACTGTGCTTCCTACACACAGGGGCCATATCTAGTTCAACTCTGCTTAGGAAACTGACAAGAACGGTAGCTCCTTTAGAGTCCAATACACTGTACTAGCTGGGAACAGATGCGAGTGCTATTTGCACTGTGTATGGCAATAGGAGCACAATAGTGACTCTTCTTATCAGAAAACAACTCTTGCTCATAGGACCAGAAACTGCATGGGATTCAACTCCATTTTTGACTGGGAAACAAACACTAGCTCACCTTACAAGAAAGACACTCTGATTTTGAGAAAACAGCACTCTTCTACTCTACTGCGTTTCCTATGGGGTCGGAATAGTGAGCTTGCTCAGAACAAAAGAAATGTGCTTCCTACACACAGGGGCCATATCTAGTTCAACTCCACTTAGGAAACTGACAAGAACAGTAGCTCCGCTTCAGTCCAATAAACTGTACATGCTGGGAACAGACGCGAGTGCTATTTGCACTGTGTATGGAAATTGGAGTGCAATAGTTACTTTCCTTACCAGAAAACATCTCTTGCTCGTAGGACCAAAAACAGGATGTGATTCAACTCCATTTAGGACTGGGAAACAAATGCTAGCTTGCCTTACAAGAACCACACTCAGCTTTTGAAAAAAGAGCACTCTCCTACTCCTCTGTGTTTCCTTTGGGGTCTGAACAGTGAGCTTGCTCAGAACAAAAGAACTGTGTTTCCTACACACACGGGCCATATCTAGTTCAACTCTAATTAGGAAACTGACAAGAATGGTAGCTCCTCTTCAGTCCAATACACTGTACTAGCTGGGAACAGACTCGCGTTCTATTTGCACTGTGTATGGCAATAGGAGTGCAATAGTGACTCTTCTTATCAGAAAACACCTCTTGCTCATAGGACCAGAAACTGCATGGGATTCAACTCCATTTCTGATTGGGAAACAAATACTAGCTCACCTTACAAGAAACACACTCTGCTTTTGAGAAAAGAGCACTCCTCTACTCTACTGTGTTTCCTATGGGGTCCGAACAGTGAGCTTGCTCAGAACAAAAGAACTGTGCTTCCTACACACACGGGCCATATCTAGTTCAATTATGCTTAGGAAACTGACAAGAAGAGCAGATCCTCTTCAGTCCAATACATCTGTACACAGATGCCAGTGCTATTTGCCCCGTTTATGACAATGGGAGCGCAATAGTGACTCTTCTTACCAGAAAAAAACTCTTGCTCGTAGGACCAGAAACTGCATGTGATTCAACTCCATTTAGGATTGGGAAACAAACGCTAGCTCGCCTTACAAGAAACATACTCTGCTTTTGAGAAAAGAGCACTCTTCTACTCTACTGTGTTTCCTATGGTGTCCGAACAGTGAGCTTGCTCAGAACAAAAGAACTGTGCTTCCTACACACATGGGCCATATCTAGTTCAACTCTGCTTAGGAAACTGACAAGAACAGTAGCTCCTTTTCAGTCCAATACACGGTACTTGCTGGGAACAGACGAGAGTGCTATTTGCACTGTGTATGGCAATGGGAGCACAATAGTGACTTTCCTTACCAGAAAACAACTCTTGCTCTTAGGACCAAAAACTGGATGTGATTCAACTCCATTTAGGAATGGGAAATAAATGCTAGCTCGCCTTACAAGAAAGACACTCTGATTTTGAGAAAAGAGCGCTCTTCTCCTCGACTGTGCTTCCTATGGGGTCCGAACAGTGAGCTTGCTCAGAACAAAAGAACTGTGCTTCCTACAAATACGGCCATATCTAGTTCATTTCTGCTTAGGAAACTGAAAAGAACAGTAGATCCTCTTCAGTCCAATATACTGTACATGCTGGGACAGACGCCAGTGCTATTTGCCCTGTGTATGACAATGGAAGCGCAACAGTGACTCTTCTTAACAGAAAACAACTCTTGCTCGTAGGACAAGAAACTGCATGTGATTCAACTCGATTTAGGACTGGGAAACAAACGCTAGCTCGCCTTACAAGAAACACACTCTGCTTTTGAGAAAAGTGCACTCTTCTACTCGACTGTGTTTTCTATGGGGTCCGAACAGTGAGCTTGCTCAGAACAAAAGAACTGTTTTTCCAACACACACGGGCCATATCTAGTTCAACTCTGCTTTGGAAACTGACAAGAACAGTAGCTCTGCTTCAGTCCAATACACTGTACGTGCTGGGAACAGACGCGAGTGCTATTTGCACTGTGTATGGCAATGGGAGCACAATAGTGACTCTGCTTACCAGAAAACAACTCTGGCTCATAGGACAAGAAACTGCATGTGATTCAACTCCATTTAGGGTTGGGAAACAAAAGCTAGCTCGCCTTACAAGAAACACACTCTGCTTTGGAGAAAAGAGCATTCTTCTACTCTACGGTGTTTCCTATGGGGTCCGAACAGTGAGCTTGCTCAGAACAAAAGAACTGTGCTTCCTACAAACACGGGCCATATCTAGTTCAACTCTGCTTAGG
Organism: Peromyscus eremicus; assembly: GCF_949786415.1. Classification (NCBI taxonomy): domain Eukaryota; kingdom Metazoa; phylum Chordata; class Mammalia; order Rodentia; family Cricetidae; genus Peromyscus; species Peromyscus eremicus. Next base: position 92,043 of record NW_026735600.1, on the reverse strand, counting down.
AAACTGACAAGAACAGTAGCTCCTCTTCAGTCCAATACACTGTACTTCCTGGGAACAGATGCGAGTGCTATTTGCACTGTGCATGCCAATGGGAGCACAATAGTGACTTTCCTTACCAGAAAACAACTCTTGCTCGTAGGACCAAAAACTGCATGTGATTCAACTCCATTTAGGACTGGGAAACAAACGCTAGCTCGCCTTACAAGAAATACACTCTGCTTTTGAGAAATGATCACTCTTCTACTCTACTGTGTTTCCTATAGGGCCAAAACAGTTAGCTTGCTCAGAACAAAAGAACTGTGCTTCCTACACACACGGGCCATATCTAGTTCAATTATGCTTAGGAAACTGACAAGAACAGTAGATCCTCTTCACTCCAATACACTGTACTTGCTGGGAATAGATGTCAGTGCTATTTGCCCTGTTTATGACAATGGGAGCAATAGTGACTCTTCTTACCAGAAAACAACTCTTGCTCGTAGGACCAGAAACTGCATGTGATTCAACTCCCTTTAGGACTGGGAAACAAACGCTAGCTCGCCTTACAAGAAACACACTCTGCTTTTTAGAAAAGAGCACTCTTCTACTCTAATGTCTTTCCTATAAGGCCAGAACAGTGAGCATTCTCAGAACAAAAGAACTGTGCTTCCTACACACATGGGCCATATCTAGTTCAACTCTGCTTAGGAAACTGACAAGAACAGTAGCTCCGCTTTAGTCCAATACACTGTACTTGCTGGGAACAGACGCGAATGATATTTGCACTGTGTATGGCAATGGGAGCGCAATAGTGACTTTCCTTACCAGAAAACAACTCTTGCTCGTAGGACAAGAAACTGCATGTGATTCAAGTCCATTTATGACTGGGAAACAAACGCTAGCTCGCATTACAAGAAACACACTCTGCTTTTGAGAAAAGAGCACTCTTCTACTCTACTGTGTTTCCTATATGGCCAGAACAGTGAGTTTGCTCAGAACAAAAGAACTGTGCTTCCTACAAATACGGCCATATCTAGTTCAATTCTGCTTAGGAAACTGACAAGAACAGCAGATACTCTTCAGTCCAATACACTGTACATGCTGGGAACAGACGCCAGTGCTATTTGCCCTGTGTATGACAATAGGAGCACAATAGTGACTCTTCTTACCAGAAAACAACTCTTGCTCGTAGGACAAGAAACTGCATGTGATTCAACTCCATTTATGACTGGGAAACAAACGCTAGCTCGCCTTACAAGAAACACACTCTGCTTTTGAGAAAAGAGCACTCTTCTACTCTACTGTCTTTCCTATGGGGTCCCAACTGTGAGCTTGCTCAGAAAAAAAGAACTGTGCTTCCTACACACAGGGGCCATATCTAGTTCAACTCTGCTTAGGAAACTGACAAGAACGGTAGCTCCTTTAGAGTCCAATACACTGTACTAGCTGGGAACAGATGCGAGTGCTATTTGCACTGTGTATGGCAATAGGAGCACAATAGTGACTCTTCTTATCAGAAAACAACTCTTGCTCATAGGACCAGAAACTGCATGGGATTCAACTCCATTTTTGACTGGGAAACAAACACTAGCTCACCTTACAAGAAAGACACTCTGATTTTGAGAAAAGAGCACTCTTCTACTCTACTGTGTTTCCTATGGGGTCGGAATAGTGAGCTTGCTCAGAACAAAAGAAATGTGCTTCCTACACACAGGGGCCATATCTAGTTCAACTCTACTTAGGAAACTGACAAGAACAGTAGCTCCGCTTCAGTCCAATAAACTGTACATGCTGGGAACAGACGCGAGTGCTATTTGCACTGTGTATGGAAATTGGAGTGCAATAGTTACTTTCCTTACCAGAAAACATCTCTTGCTCGTAGGACCAAAAACAGGATGTGATTCAACTCCATTTAGGACTGGGAAACAAATGCTAGCTTGCCTTACAAGAACCACACTCAGCTTTTGAAAAAAGAGCACTCTCCTACTCCTCTGTGTTTCCTTTGGGGTCTGAACAGTGAGCTTGCTCAGAACAAAAGAACTGTGCTTCCTACACACACGGGCCATATCTAGTTCAACTCTAATTAGGAAACTGACAAGAATGGTAGCTCCTCTTCAGTCCAATACACTGTACTAGCTGGGAACAGACTCGCGTTCTATTTGCACTGTGTATGGCAATAGGAGTGCAATAGTGACTCTTCTTATCAGAAAACACCTCTTGCTCGTAGGACCAGAAACTGCATGGGATTCAACTCCATTTCTGATTGGGAAACAAATACTAGCTCACCTTACAAGAAACACACTCTGCTTTTGAGAAAAGAGCACTCCTCTACTCTACTGTGTTTCCTATGGGGTCCGAACAGTGAGCTTGCTCAGAACAAAAGAACTGTGCTTCCTACACACAATGGCCATATCTAGTTCAATTATGCTTAGGAAACTGACAAGAAGAGCAGATCCTCTTCAGTCCAATACATCTGTACACAGATGCCAGTGCTATTTGCCCCGTTTATGACAATGGGAGCGCAATAGTGACTCTTCTTACCAGAAAACAACTCTGGCTCGTAGGACCAGAAACTGCATGTGATTCAACTCCATTTAGAACTGGGAAACAAACGCTAGCTTGACTTACAAGAAACACACTCTGCTTTTGAGAAAGGAGACTCTTCTACTCTAATGCCTTTCCTATAAGGCCAGAACAGTGAGCATTCTCAGAACAAAAGAACTGTGCTTCCTAGCACACACGGGCCATATCTAGTTCAACTCTGCTTAGGAAACTGACAAGAACAGTAGTTGCTCTTCAGTCCAATACTCTGTATATGCTGGGAACAGACGCCAGTGCTATTTTCCCTGTGTATGACAATGGTAGCGTAATAGTGACTCTTCTTACCGAAAACATCTCTTACTCGTAGGACATGAAACTGCATGTGATTCATCTCCATTTAGGATTGGGAAACAAATGCTAGCTCGCCTTACAAGAAACACACTCTGCTTTTGAGAAAAGAGCAGTCTTCTACTCTACTGTGTTTCTTATGGGGTCCGTACAGTGAGCTTGTTCAGAACAAAAGAACTGTGTTTCCTACACACATGGGCCATATCTAGTTCACCTCTGCTTAGGAAACTGACAAAAACAGTAGCTCCGCTTCAGTCCAATACACTGTACTTGCTGGGAACAGATGCGAGTGCTATTTATACTGTGTATGGCAATGGGAGCGCAACAGTGACTTTATTACCAGAAAACAACTCTTGCACGTAGGACCAAAAACAGGATGTGATTCAACTCCATTTAGGACTGGGAAACAAATGCTAGCTTTCCTTACAAGAAACACACTCTGCTTTTGAGAAAGGAGCACTCCTCTACTCTACTGTGTTTCCTATGGGGTCCGAACAGAAAGCTTGCTCAGAACAAAAGAACTGTGCTTCCTACACACACGGGCCATATCTAGTTCAATTATGCTTAGGAAACTGACAAGAACAGCAGCTCCTCTTCATTCCAATACACTGTACTTTGTGGGAACAGATGCCAGTGCTATTTGCCCCGTTTATGACAATGGAAGCGCAATAGTGACTCTTCTTACCAGATAACAACACTTGCTCATAGGACCAGAAACTGCATGTGATTCAACTCCATTTAGGACTTGGAAACAAACGCTAGCTTGACTTACAAGAAACACTCTCTGCTTTTGAAAAAGGAGGACTCTTCTACTCTAATGTCTTTCCTATAAGGCTGGAACAGTGAGCAATCTCAGAACAAAAGAACTGTGCTTCCTACACACACGGGCCATATCTAGTTCAACTCTGCTTAGGAAACTGAGAAGAACAGTAGATGCTCTTCAGTCCAATACACTGTACATGCTAGGAACAGACGCCAGTGCTATTTGCCCTGTGTATGACAATGGGAGCGCAATAGTGACTCTTCTTACTAGAAAACATCTCTTACTTGAAGGACAAGCAACTGCATGTGATTCATCTCCATTTAGGATTGGGAAACAAACGCTAGCTCGCCTTACAAGAAACACACTCTGCTTTTGAGAAAAGAGCAGTCTTCTACTCTACTGTGTTTCTTATGAGGTCCATACAGAGAGCTTGCTCAGAACAAAAGAACTGTGTTTCCTACACACATGGGCAATATCTAGATCAACTCTGCTTAGGAAACTGACAAGAACAGTAGCTCTTCTTCAGTCCAATACACTGCACTTGCTGGGAACAGACGCGAGTGCTATTTTCACTGTGTATGGCAATGGGAGCACAATAGTGACTTTCCTTACCAGAAAACAACTCTTGCTCGTAGGACCAGAAACTGCATGTGATTCAACTCCATTTAGGACTGGGAAACAAACGCTAGCTCGTCTTACAAGAAAGACACTCTGCTTTTTCGAAACCATCACTCTTCTACTCTACTTTGTTTCCTATAGGGCCAGAAGAGTGAGCTTGCTCAGAGCAAAAAACTGTGCTTCCTACACACACAGCCATATCTAGTTCAATTCTGCTTAGGAAACTGACAAGAACAGTAGATCTTCTTCAGTCCAATACACTGTACATGCTGGGAACAGACGCCAGTGCTAATTGCCCTGTGTATGACAATGGGAGCGCAATAGTGACTCTTCTTACCAGAAAACAACTCTTGCTCGTAGGACGAGAATCTGCATGTGATTCATCTCCATTTAGGATTGGGAAACAAACGCTAGCTCACCTTACAAGAAACACACTCTGCTTTTGAGAAAAGAGCACTCTTCTACTCTACTGTGTTTCCTATGGTGTCCGAACAGTGAGCTTGCTCAGAACAAAAGAACTGTGCTTCCTACACACACGGGCCATATCTAGTTCAACTCTGCTAAGGAAACTGACAAGAACAGTAGCTCCCCTTTAGTCCAATGCACTGTACTTGCTGGGAACAGACGCGAGTGCTATTTGCACTGTGTATGACAAGGGGAGCGCAATAGTGACTCTTCTTACCATAAAACAACTCTTGCTCGTAGGACAAGAAACTGCATGTGATTCAACTCCATTTAGGACTGGGAAACAAACGCTAGCTCGCCTTACAAAAAACACACTCTGCTTTTGAGAAAAGAACACTCTTCTACTCTACTGTGTTTCCTATAGGGCCAGAACACTGAGCTTGCTCAGAACAAAATAACTGTGCTTCCTACAAATACGGCCATATCTAGTTCAATTCTGCTTAGGAAACTGACAAGAACAGTAGATCCTCTTCAGTCCTATACACTGTACATGGTGGGAACAGACGCCAGTGCTATTTGCCCTTTGTATGACAATGGGAACGCAATAGTGACTCTTCTTCCCAGAAAACTACTCTTGCTCGTAGGACAAGAAACTGCATGTGATTCAACTCCATGAAGACTGGGAAACAAACGCTAGTTCGCCTTACAAGAAACACACTCTGCTTTTGAGAAAAGAGCACTCTTCTACTCTACTTTGTATCCAATGGGTCCGAACAGTGAGCTTGCTCAGAACAAAAGAACTGTGCTTCCTACATACACGGGCCATATCTAGTTCAACTCTGCTTAGGAAACTGACAAGAACAGTAGATCCTCTTCAGTCCGAAACACTGTACATGCTGGGAACAGATGCCAGTGCTATTTGCCCTGTGTATGACAATGGGAGCACAATAGTGACTCTTCTTACCAGAAAAAAACTCTTGCTCGTAGGACCAGAAACTGCATGTGATTCAACTCCATTTAGGATTGGGAAACAAACGCTAGCTCGCCTTACAAGAAACATACTCTGCTTTTGAGAAAAGAGCACTCTTCTACTCTACTGTGTTTCCTATGGTGTCCGAACAGTGAGCTTGCTCAGAACAAAAGAACTGTGCTTCCTACACACATGGGCCATATCTAGTTCAACTCTGCTTAGGAAACTGACAAGAACAGTAGCTCCTTTTCAGTCCAATACACGGTACTTGCTGGGAACAGACGAGAGTGCTATTTGCACTGTGTATGGCAATGGGAGCACAATAGTGACTTTCCTTACCAGAAAACAACTCTTGCTCGTAGGACCAAAAACTGGATGTGATTCAACTCCATTTAGGAATGGGAAATAAATGCTAGCTCGCCTTACAAGAAAGACACTCTGATTTTGAGAAAAGAGCGCTCTTCTCCTCGACTGTGCTTCCTATGGGGTCCGAACAGTGAGCTTGCTCAGAACAAAAGAACTGTGCTTCCTACAAATACGGCCATATCTAGTTCAATTCTGCTTAGGAAACTGACAAGAACAGTAGATCCTCTTCAGTCCAATATACTGTACATGCTGGGAACAGACGCCAGTGCTATTTGCCCTGTGTATGACAATGGAAGCGCAATAGTGACTCTTCTTAACAGAAAACAACTCTTGCTCGTAGGACAAGAAACTGCATGTGATTCAACTCGATTTAGGACTGGGAAACAAACGCTAGCTCGCCTTACAAGAAACACACTCTGCTTTTGAGAAAAGTGCACTCTTCTACTCGACTGTGTTTTCTATGGGGTCCGAACAGTGAGCTTGCTCAGAACAAAAGAACTGTTTTTCCAACACACACGGGCCATATCTAGTTCAACTCTGCTTTGGAAACTGACAAGAACAGTAGCTCTGCTTCAGTCCAATACACTGTACGTGCTGGGAACAGACGCGAGTGCTATTTGCACTGTGTATGGCAATGGGAGCACAATAGTGACTCTGCTTATCAGAAAACAACTCTGGCTCATAGGACAAGAAACTGCATGTGATTCAACTCCATTTAGGGTTGGGAAACAAAAGCTAGCTCGCCTTACAAGAAACACACTCTGCTTTGGAGAAAAGAGCATTCTTCTACTCTACGGTGTTTCCTATGGGGTCCGAACAGTGAGCTTGCTCAGAACAAAAGAACTGTGCTTCCTACAAACAAGGGCCATATCTAGTTCAACTCTGCTTAGGAAACTGACAAGAACAGTAGCTTCTCTTCAATCCAATACACTGTACTTGCTGGGAACAGACGCGAGTGCTATTTGCACTGTGTATACCAATGGGAGCACAATAGTGACTTTCCTTACCAGAAAACAACTCTTGCTCGTAGGGCCAAAAACAGCATGTGATTCAACTCCATTTAGGACTGGGAAACAAACGCTAGCTCGCTTTACAAGAAACACACTCTGCTTTTGAGAAATGATCACTCTTCTACTCTACTGTGTTTCCTATAAGGCCAAAACAGTTAGCTTGCTCAGAACAAATGAACTGTGCTTCCTACACACACGGGCCATATCTAGTTCAATTATGCTTAGGAAACTGACAAGAACAGTAGATCCTCTTCAGTCCAATACACTGTACTTGCTGGGAATAGATGCCAGTGCTATTTGCCCTGTTTATGACAATGGGAGCGCAATAGTGACTCTTCTTACCAGGAAACAACTCTTGCTCATAGGACCAGAAACTGCATGTGATTCAACTCCATTTAGGAATGGGAAACAAACGCTAGCTCGCCTTACAAGAAACACACTCTGCTTTTGAGAAAAGAGCACTCTTCTACTCTAATGTCTTTCCTATAAGGCCAGAACAGTGAGCATTCTCAGAACAAAAGAACTGTGCTTCCTACACACATGGGCCATATCTAGTTCAACTCTGCTTCGGAAACTGACAAGAACAGTAGCTCCGCTTTAGTCCAATACACTGTACTTGCTGGGAACAGACACGAATGATATTTGCACTGTGTATGGCAATGGGAGAGCAATAGTGACTTTCCTTACCAGAAAACAACTCTTGCTCGTAGGACAAGAAACTGCATGTGATTCAACTCCATTTAGGACTGGGAAACAAACACTAGCTCGCCTTACAAGAAACACACTCTGCTTTTGAGAAAAGAGCACTCTTCTACTCTACTGTGTTTCCTATAGGGCCAGAACAGTGAGTTTGCTCAGAAAAAAAGAACTGTGCTTCCTACAAATACCGCCTTATCTAGTTCAATTCGGCTTAGGAAAGTGACAAGAACAGTAGGTCCTCTTCAGTCCAATACACTGTACATGCTGGGAACAGACGCCAGTGCTATTTGCCCTGTGTATGACAATGGGAGCGCAATAGTGACTCTTCTTACCAGAAAACAACTCTTGCTCGTAGGACAAGAAACTGCATGTGATTCAACTCCATTTAGGACTGGGAAACAAATGCTAGCTCGCCTTACAAGAAACACACTCTGCTTTTGAGAAAAGAGCACTCTTCTACTCTACTGTGTTTCCTATGGTGTCCGAACAGTGAGCTTGCTCAGAACAAAAGAACTGTGCTTCCTACACACATGGGCCATATCTAGTTCAACTCTGCTTAGGAAACTGACAAGAACAGTAGCTCCTTTTCAGTCCAATACACGGTACTTGCTGGGAACAGACGAGAGTGCTATTTGCACTGTGTATGGCAATGGGAGCACAATAGTGACTTTCCTTACCAGAAAACAACTCTTGCTCGTAGGACCAAAAACTGGATGTGATTCAACTCCATTTAGGAATGGGAAATAAATGCTAGCTCGCCTTACAAGAAAGACACTCTGATTTTGAGAAAAGAGCGCTCTTCTCCTCGACTGTGCTTCCTATGGGGTCCGAACAGTGAGCTTGCTCAGAACAAAAGAACTGTGCTTCCTACAAATACGGCCATATCTAGTTCAATTCTGCTTAGGAAACTGACAAGAACAGTAGATCCTCTTCAGTCCAATATACTGTACATGCTGGGAACAGACGCCAGTGCTATTTGCCCTGTGTATGACAATGGAAGCGCAATAGTGACTCTTCTTAACAGAAAACAACTCTTGCTCGTAGGACAAGAAACTGCATGTGATTCAACTCGATTTAGGACTGGGAAACAAACGCTAGCTCGCCTTACAAGAAACACACTCTGCTTTTGAGAAAAGTGCACTCTTCTACTCGACTGTGTTTTCTATGGGGTCCGAACAGTGAGCTTGCTCAGAACAAAAGAACTGTTTTTCCAACACACACGGGCCATATCTAGTTCAACTCTGCTTTGGAAACTGACAAGAACAGTAGCTCTGCTTCAGTCCAATACACTGTACGTGCTGGGAACAGACGCGAGTGCTATTTGCACTGTGTATGGCAATGGGAGCACAATAGTGACTCTGCTTATCAGAAAACAACTCTGGCTCATAGGACAAGAAACTGCATGTGATTCAACTCCATTTAGGGTTGGGAAACAAAAGCTAGCTCGCCTTACAAGAAACACACTCTGCTTTGGAGAAAAGAGCATTCTTCTACTCTACGGTGTTTCCTATGGGGTCCGAACAGTGAGCTTGCTCAGAACAAAAGAACTGTGCTTCCTACAAACAAGGGCCATATCTAGTTCAACTCTGCTTAGGAAACTGACAAGAACAGTAGCTTCTCTTCAATCCAATACACTGTACTTGCTGGGAACAGACGCGAGTGCTATTTGCACTGTGTATACCAATGGGAGCACAATAGTGACTTTCCTTACCAGAAAACAACTCTTGCTCGTAGGGCCAAAAACAGCATGTGATTCAACTCCATTTAGGACTGGGAAACAAACGCTAGCTCGCTTTACAAGAAACACACTCTGCTTTTGAGAAATGATCACTCTTCTACTCTACTGTGTTTCCTATAAGGCCAAAACAGTTAGCTTGCTCAGAACAAATGAACTGTGCTTCCTACACACACGGGCCATATCTAGTTCAATTATGCTTAGGAAACTGACAAGAACAGTAGATCCTCTTCAGTCCAATACACTGTACTTGCTGGGAATAGATGCCAGTGCTATTTGCCCTGTTTATGACAATGGGAGCGCAATAGTGACTCTTCTTACCAGGAAACAACTCTTGCTCATAGGACCAGAAACTGCATGTGATTCAACTCCATTTAGGAATGGGAAACAAACGCTAGCTCGCCTTACAAGAAACACACTCTGCTTTTGAGAAAAGAGCACTCTTCTACTCTAATGTCTTTCCTATAAGGCCAGAACAGTGAGCATTCTCAGAACAAAAGAACTGTGCTTCCTACACACATGGGCCATATCTAGTTCAACTCTGCTTCGGAAACTGACAAGAACAGTAGCTCCGCTTTAGTCCAATACACTGTACTTGCTGGGAACAGACACGAATGATATTTGCACTGTGTATGGCAATGGGAGAGCAATAGTGACTTTCCTTACCAGAAAACAACTCTTGCTCGTAGGACAAGAAACTGCATGTGATTCAACTCCATTTAGGACTGGGAAACAAACACTAGCTCGCCTTACAAGAAACACACTCTGCTTTTGAGAAAAGAGCACTCTTCTACTCTACTGTGTTTCCTATAGGGCCAGAACAGTGAGTTTGCTCAGAAAAAAAGAACTGTGCTTCCTACAAATACCGCCTTATCTAGTTCAATTCGGCTTAGGAAAGTGACAAGAACAGTAGGTCCTCTTCAGTCCAATACACTGTACATGCTGGGAACAGACGCCAGTGCTATTTGCCCTGTGTATGACAATGGGAGCGCAATAGTGACTCTTCTTACCAGAAAACAACTCTTGCTCGTAGGACAAGAAACTGCATGTGATTCAACTCCATTTAGGACTGGGAAACAAATGCTAGCTCGCCTTACAAGAAACACACTCTGCTTTGGAGAAAAGAGCACTCTTCTTCTCTACTGTGTATCCAATGAATCCGAACAGTGAGCTTGCTCAGAATAAAAGAACTGTGCTTCCTATACACATGGGCCATATCTAGTTCAACTCTGCTTAGGAAACTGACAAGAACAGTAGCTCCGCTGCAGTCCAATACACTTTACTTGCTGGGAAGAGTCGCGAGTGCTATTTGCACTGTGTATGGCAATGGGAGCACAATAGTGACTGTTCTTACCAGAAAACAATTCTTGCTCATAGGACAAGAAACTGCATGAGATTCAACTCCATTTAGGACTGGGAAACAAAGGCTAGCTCTCCTTACAAGGAACACACTCTGCTTTTGAGAAAAGAGCACTCTTCTACTCTACTGTGTATCCTATTGGATCCGAACAGTGAGCTTGCTTAGAACAAAAGAACTGTGCTTCCCATACACATGGGCCATATCTAGTTCAACTCTGCTTAGGAAACTGACAAGAACAGTAGCTCCGCTTCAGTCCACTACACTGTACTTGCTGGGAACAGACGAGAGTGCTATTTGAACTGTGTATGGCAATGGGAGCACAATAGTGACTTTCCTTACCAGAAAACAACTCTTGCTCTTAGGACAAGAAACTGCATGTGATTCAACTCCATTTAGGACTGGGACACAAACGCTAGCTCGCCTTACAAGAAACACACTCTGCTTTTGAGAAAAGAGGACTCTTCTACTCTACTTTGTTTCCTATAGGGCCAGAACAGTGAGTTTGCTCAGAACAAAAGAACTGTGCTTCCTACAAATACCGCCTTATCTAGTTCAATTCTGCTTAGGAAACTGACAAGAACAGTAGATCCTCTTCAGTCCAATACACTGTACATGCTGGGGAGACGACGACAGTGCTATTTGCCCTGTGTATGATAATGGGAGCGCAATAGGGACTCTTCTTAACAGAAAACTACTCTTGCTCGTAGGACAAGAAACTGCATGTGATTCAACTCCATTTAGGACTCGTAAACAAACGCTAGCTCGCCTTACAAGAAACACACTCTGCTTTTTCGAAAACATCACTCTTCTACTCTACTTTGTTTCCTATAGGGGCCAGAACAGTGAGCTTGCTCAGAACAAAAGAACTGTGCTTCCTACACACACGGCCATATCTAGTTCAATTCTGCTTAGGAAACTGACAAGAACAGTAGATCCTCTTCAGTCCAATACACTGTACATGCTGGGAACAGACGCCAGTGCTATTTGCCCTAGTACCACAATGGGAGCGCAATAGTGACTCTTCTTACCAGAAAACAACTCTTGCTCGTAGGACAAGAAACTGCATGTGATTCAACTCCATTTAGGACTGGGAAACAAACGCTAGCTCGCCTTACAAGAAACACACTCTGCTTTAGAGAAAAGAGCACTGTTCTACTCTACTGTGTTTCCTATGGTGTCCGAACAGTGAGGATTCTCAGAACAAAAGAACTGTGCTTCCTACACACACGGGCCATATCTAGTTCAACTCTGCTTAGGAAACTGACATGAACAGTAGCTCCTCTTCAGTCCAATACACTGTACATGCTGGGAACAAACGCCAGTGCTATTTGCCCTAGTATTACAATGGGAGCGCAATAGTGACTCTTCTTACCAGAAAACAACTCTTGCTCGTAGGAGCAGAAACTGCATGTGATTCATCTCCATTTAGGATTGGGAAACAAACCCTAGCTCGCCTTACAAGAAACACACTCTGCTTTTGAGAAAAGAACACTCTTCTACTCTACTGTGTTTCCTATAGGGACAGAACAGTGAGCATTCTCAGAACAAAAGAACTGTGCTTCCTATACACAGGGGCCATATCTAGTTCAACTCTGCGTAGGAAACTGACAAGAACAGTAGCTCCGCTTCAGTCCAATACACTGTACTTGCTGGGAACAGAAGCGAGTGCTATTTGTACTGTGTATGGAAATGGGAGCACAATAGACACTTTCCTTACCAGAAAACAACTCTTGCTCGTAGAACCAAAAACTGCATGTGATTCAACTCCATTTAGGCCTGGGAAACAAACGCTAGCTCGCCTTACCAGAAACACACTCTGCTTTTGAGAAAAGTGCACTCTTCTACTCTACTGTGTTTCCTATAGGGCCAGAACAGTGAGTTTGCTCAGAAGAAAAGAACTGTGCTTTCTACAAATACGGCCATATCTAGTTCAATTCTGCTTAGGAAACTGACAAGAACAGTAGATCCTCTTCAGTCCAGTACACTGTACATGCTGGGAACAGACGCAAGTGCTATTTGCCCTGTGTATGAAAATGGGAGCGCAATAGTGACTCTTCTTACCAGAAAACAACTCTTGCTCGTAGGACAAGAAACTGCATGTGATTCAACTCGATTTAGGACTGGGAAACAAACGCTAGCTCGCCTTACAACAAACACACTCTTCTTTTGAGAAAAGAGCACTCTTCTACTCTACTGTGTATCCTATGGGGACTGAACAGTGAGCTTGCTCAGAACAACAGAACTGTGCTTCCTCCACACACGGGCCATATCTAGTTCAACTCTGCTTAGGAAACTGACAAGAACAGTAGCTCCGCTTCAGTCCAATACACTGTACTTGCTGGGAACAGACGCGAGTGCTATTTGCACTGTGTATGGCAAAGGGAGCACAATAGTGACTTTCCTTACCAGAAAACAACTTTTGCTCGTAGGACAAGAAACTGCATGTGATTCAACTCCATTTAGGACTGGGAAACAAACGCTAGCTCGCCTTACAAGAAACACACTCTGCTTTTGAGAAAAGAGGTCTCTTCTACTCTACTTTGTTTCCTATAGGGCCAGAACAGTGAGTTTGCTCAGAACAAAAGAACTGTGCTTCCTACAAATACCGCCTTATCTAGTTCAATTCTGCTTAGGAAACTGACAAGAACAGTAGATCCTCTTCAGTTCAATACACTGTACATGCTGGGAAACGACGACAGTGCTATTTGCCCTGTGTATGATAATGGGAGCGCAATAGGGACTCTTCTTAACAGAAAACTACTCTTGCTGGTAGGACAAGAAACTGCATGTGATTCAACTCCATTTAGGAATGGGAAACAAATGCTAGCTCGCCTTACAAGAAACACACTCTGCTTTTTCGAAAACATCACTCTTCTACTCTACTTTGTTTCCTATAGGGCCAGAACAGTGAGCTTGCTCAGAACTAAAGAACTGTGCTTCCTACACACACGGCCATATCTAGTTCAACTCTGCTTAGGAAACTGACAAGAACATTAGCTCCGCTTCAGTCCAATTCACTGTACATGCTGGGAACAGACGCAAGTGCTATTTGCCCTGTGTATGACAATGGGAGCGCAATAGTGACTCTTCTTACCAGAAAACAACTCTTGCTCATAGGACAAGAAACTGCATGTGATTCAACTCGATTTAGGACTGGGAAACAAACGCTAGTTCGCCTTACAAGAAACACACTCTGCTTTTGAGAAAAGAGCACTCTTCTACTCTACTGTGTATCCAATGGGATCCGAACAGTGAGCTTGCTCCGAACAAAATAACTGTGCTTCCTACACACACGGGCCATATCTGGTTCAACTCTACTTAGGAAACTGACAAGAACAGTAGATCCTCTTCAGTCCAATACACTGTACTTGCTTGGAACAGACGTGAGTGCTTTTTGCACTGTGTCTGGAAATGGGAGTGCAATAGTGACTTTCCTTACCAGAAAACAACTCTTGCTGGTAAGACCAAAAACAGGATGTGATTCAACTCCATTTAGGACAGGGAAACAAATGCTAGCTTGCCTTACAAGAAACACACTCTGCTTTTGAGAAAAGAGCACTCTTCTACTCTACTGTGTTTCCTATGGGGTCCGAACAGTGAGCTTGCTCAGAACAAAAGAACTGTGCTTCCTACACACACGGGCCATATCTAATTCAACTCTGCTTAGGAAACTGACAAGAAAGGTAGATCCTCTTCAGTCCAATACACTGTGCTTGCTGGGATTAGATTCCAGTGCTATTTGCCTTGTGTATGACAATGGGAGCACAATAGTGACTCTTCTTACCAGAAAAGAACTCTTGCTGGTAGGACCAGAAACTGCATGGGATTCAACTCCATTTAGGACGGGGAAACAAACGCTAGCTCGCCTTACAAGAAACACACTCTGCTTTTGAGAAAAGAGGACTCTTCTACTCTACTTTGTTTCCTATAGGGCCAGAACAGTGAGTTGGCTCAGAACAAAAGAACTGTGCTTCCTACAAATACCGCCTTATCTAGTTCAATTCTGCTTAGGAAACTTACAAGAACAGTAGATCCTCTTCAGTCCAATACACTGTACATGCTGGGAAACGACGACAGTGCTATTTGCCCTGTGTATGATAATGGGAGCGCAATAGGGACTCTTCTTAAGAGAAAACTACTCTTGCTCGTAGGACAAGAAACTGCATGTGATTCAACTCCATTTAGGACTGGGAAACAAACGCTAGCTCGCCTTACAAGAAACACACTCTGCTTTTTCGAAAACATCACTCTTCTACTCTACTTTTTTTCCTATAGGGCCAGAACAGTGAGCTTGCTCAGAACAAAAGAACTGTGCTTCCTACACACACGGCCATATCTAGTTCAATTCTGCTTAGGAAAATGACAAGAACAGTAGATCCTCTTCAGTCCAATACACTGTACATGCTGGGAACAGACGCCAGTGCTATTTGCCCTAGTACCACAATGGGAGCGCAATAGTGACTCTTCTTACCAGAAAACAACTCTTGCTCGTAGGACAAGAAACTGCATGTGATTCAACTCCATTTAGGACTGGGAAACAAACGCTAGCTCGCCTTACAAGAAACACACTCTGCTTTTGAGAAAAGAGCACTCTTCTACTCTACGGTGTTTCCTATAGGGCCAGAACAGTGAGCATTCTCAGAACAAAAGAACTGTGCTTCCTACACACACGGGCCATATCTAGTTCAACTCTGCTTAGGAAACTGACAAGAACAGTAGCTCCGCTTCAGTCCAATTCACTGTACTTGCTGGGAACAGAAGCGAATGCTATTTGCACTGTGTATGGAAATGGGAGCACAATAAACACTTTCCTTACCAGAAAACAACTCTTGCTCGTAGAACCAAAAACTGCATGTGATTCAACTCCATTTAGGACTGGGAAACAAACGCAAGCTCGCCTTACAAGAAACACACTCTGCTTTTGAGAAAAGAGCACTATTCTACTCTACTGTGTTTCCTATAGGGCCAGAACAGTGAGTTTGCTCAGAAGAAAAGAACTGTGCTTTCTACAAATACGGCCATATCTAGTTCAATTCTGCTTAGGAAACTGACAAGAACAGTAGATCCTCTTCAGTCCAGTACACTGTACATGCTGGGAACAGACACAAGTGCTATTTGCCCTGTGTATGAAAATGGGAGCGCAATAGTGACTCTTCTTACTAGAAAACAACTCTTGCTCGTAGGACAAGAAACTGCATGTGATTCAACTCGATGTAGGACTGGGAAACAAACGCTAGCTCGCCTTACAAGAAACACACTCTGCTTTTGAGAAAAGAGCACTCTTCTACTCTACTGTGTATCCTATGGGGACCGAACAGTGAGCTTGCTCAGAACAACAGAACTGTGCTTCCTCCACAAACGGGCCATATCTAGTTCAACTCTGCTTAGGAAACTGACAAGAACAGTAGCTCCTTTTCAGTCCAATACACTGTACTTGCTGGGAACAGACGCAAGTGCTATTTGCACTGTGTATGTCAATGGGAGCACAATAGTGACTTTCCTTACCAGAAAACAACTCTTGCTCATAGGACCAAAAACTGGATGTAATTCAACTCCATTTAGGACTGGGAAACAAACGCTAGCTCGCCTTACAAGAAAGACACTCTGATTTTGAGAAAAGAGCAGTCTTCTACTAGACTGTGTTTCCAGTGGGGTCCGAACAGTGAGCTTGCTCAGAACAAAAGAACTGTGCTTCCTAGAAACACGGGCCATATCTAGTTCAACTCTGCTTAGGAAACTGACAAGAACATTAGCTCCGCTTCAGTCCAATTCACTGTACTTGTTGGGAATAGACACGAGTGCTATTTGCACTGTGTATTACAATGGAGCGCAATAATGACTTTCCTTACCAGAAAACAACTCTTGCTCGTAGGACCAAAAACTGCATGTGATTCAACTCCATTTCGGACTCGGAAACAAAGCCTAGGTCACCTTACAGGAAACACACTCTGCTTTTGAGAAAAGAGCACTCTTCTACTCTACTGTGTTTCCTATATGGCCAGAAGAGTGAGTTTGCGCAGAACAAAGAACTGTGCTTCCTACAAATACGGCCATATCTAGTTCAATTCTGCTTAGGAAACTGACAAGAACAGTAGATCCTCTTCAGTCCAATACACTGTACATGCTGGGAACAGACGCAAGTGCTATTTGCCCTGTGTATGACAATGGGAGCGCAATAGTGACTCTTCTTACCAGAAAAAAACTCTTGCTCATAGGACAAGAAACTGCATGTGATTCAACTCGATTTAGGACTGGGAAACAAACGCTAGTTCGCCTTACAAGAAACACACTCTGCTTTTGAGAAAAGAGCACTCTTCTACTCTACTGTGTATCCAATGGGATCTGAACAGTGAGCTTGCTCCGAACAAAAGAACTCTGCTTCCTACACACACGGGCCATATCTAGTTCAACTCTACTTAGGAATCTGACAAGAACAGTAGCTGCTCTTCAGTCCAATACACTGTACTTGCTTGGAACAGACGTGAGTGCTATTTGCACTGTGTCTGGAAATGGGAGTGCAATAGTGACTTTCCTTACCAGAAAACAACTCTTGCTTGTAAGACCAAAAACAGGATGTGATTCAACTCCATTTAGGACAGGGAAACAAATGCTAGCTTGCCTTACAAGAAACACACTCTGCTTTTGAGAAAAGAGCACTCTTCTACTCTACTGTGTTTCCTATGGGGTACGAACAGTGAGCTTGCTCAGAACAAAAGAACTGTGCTTCCTACACACACGGGCCATATCTAATTCAACTCTGCTTAGGAAACTGACAAGAAAGGTAGATCCTCTTCAGTCCAATACACTGTACTTGCTGGGATTAGACGCCAGTGCTATTTGCCTTGTGTATGACAATGGGAGCACAATAGTGACTCTTCTTACCAGAAAAGAACTCTTGCTGGTAGGACCAGAAACTGCATGGGATTCAACTCCATTTAGGACTGGGAAACAAACGCTAGCTCGACTTACAAGAAACACACTCTGCTTTTGAGAAAAGAGCACTCTTCTACTCTAATGTGTTTCCTATAGGGCCAGAACAGTGAGCATTCACAGAACAAAAGAACTGTTATTCCTACACACACGGGCCATATCTAGTTCAACTCCGCTTTGGAAACTGACAAGAACAGTAGCTCCTCTTCAGTCCAATACACTGTTCTTGCTGGGAACAGACGTGAGTGCTATTTGCACTGTGTATGGCAATGGGAGCGCAATAGTGACTTTCCTTACCAGAAAATATCTCTTGGTTGTAGGACCAAAAAACTGCATGTGATTCAACTCCATTTAGGCCTGGGAAACAAACGCTAGCTCGCCTTACAAGAAACACACTCTGCTTTTGAGAAAAGAGCACTCTTCTACTCTACTGTGTTTCCTATGGTGCCCGAACAGTGAGCATTCTCAGAACAAAAGAACTGTGCTTCCTACACACAGGGGCCATATCTAGTTCAACTCTGCTTAGGAAACTGACAAGAACAGTAGCTCCTTTTCAGTCCAATACACTGTACTTGCTGGGAACAGATGCAAATGCTATTTGCACTGTGTATGGCAATGGGAGCACAATAGTGACTTTCCTTACCAGAAAACAACTCTTGCTCATAGGACCAAAAACTGTATGTAATTCAACTCCATTTAGGAATGGGAAACAAATGCTAGCTCGCCTTACAAGAAAGACACTCTGATTTTGAGAAAAGAGCAGTCTTCTACTCGACTGTGTTTCCAATGGGGTCCGAACAGTGAGCTTGCTCAGAACAAAAGAACTGTGCTTCCTAGAAACACGGGCCATATCTAGTTCAACTCTGCTTAGGAAACTGACAAGAACAGTAGCTCTTCTTCAGTCCAATACACTGCACTTGCTGGGAGCAGACGCGAGTGCTATTTGCACTGTGTATGGCAATGGGATCGCAATAGTGACTTTCCTTACCAGAAAACAACTCTTGCTTGTAGGACCAGAAACTGCATGTGATTCAACTAAATTTAGGACTGGGAAACAAACGCTAGCTCGTCTTACAAGAAAGACACTCTGCTTTTTCAAAACCATCACTTTTCTACTCTACTTTGTTTCTTATAGGGCCAGAACAGTGAGCTTGCTCACAACAAAAGAACTGTGCTTCCTACGCAAACGGCAATAAGTAGTTCAATTCTACTTAGGAAACTGACAAGAACTGTAGATTCTCTTCAGTCCAATACACTGTACATCCTGGGAACAGACGCCAGTGCTATTTGCCCTGTGTATGACAATGGGAGCACAATAGTGACTCTTCTTACCAGAAAACAACTCTTGCTCGTAGGACAAGAAACTGCATGTGATTCAACTCTATTTAGGACTGGGAAACAAATGCTAGCTCGCCTTACAAGAAACACACTCTGCTTTGGAGAAAAGAGCACTCTTCTACTCTACTGTGTATCCTATGGGATCCGTACAGTGAGCTTGCTCAGAACAAAAGAACTGTGCTTCCCATACACATGGGCCATATCTAGTTCAACTCTGCTTAGGAAACTGACAAGAACAGTAGCTCCGCTTCAGTCCAATACACTGTACATGCTGGGAACAGACGCCAATGCTATTTTCCCTGTGTATGACAAGGGGAGCACAATAGTGACTCATCTTACCAGAAAACAACTCTTGCTCCTAGGACAAGAAACTGCATGTGATTCAACTCCATTTAGGACTGGGAAACAAACGCTAGCTCGCCTTACAAGAAACACACTCTGCTTTTGAGAAAAGAGGACTCTTCTACTCTACTTTGTTTCCTATAGGGCCAGAACAGTGAGTTTGCTCAGAACAAAAGAACTGTGCTTCCTACAAATACCGCCTTATCTAGTTCAATTCTGCTTAGGAAACTTACAAGAACAGTAGATCCTCTTCAGTCCAATACACTGTACATGCTGGGAAACGACGACAGTGCTATTTGCCCTGTGTATGATAATGGGAGCGCAATAGGGACTCTTCTTAAGAGAAAACTACTCTTGCTCGTAGGACAAGAAACTGCATGTGATTCAACTCCATTTAGGACTGGGAAACAAACGCTAGCTCGCCTTACAAGAAACACACTCTGCTTTTTCGAAAACATCACTCTTCTACTCTACTTTTTTTCCTATAGGGCCAGAACAGTGAGCTTGGTCAGAACAAAAGAACTGTGCTTCCTACACACAGGGCCATATCTAGTTCAATTCTGCTTAGGAAAATGACAAGAACAGTAGATCCTCTTCAGTCCAATACACTGTACATGCTGGGAACAGACGCCAGTGCTATTTGCCCTAGTACCACAATGGGAGCGCAATAGTGACTCTTCTTACCAGAAAACAACTCTTGCTCGTAGGACAAGAAACTGCATGTGATTCAACTCCATTTAGGACTGGGAAACAAACGCTAGCTCGCCTTACAAGAAACACACTCTGCTTTTGAGAAAAGAGCACTCTTCTACTCTACTGTGTTTCCTATAGGGCCAGAACAGTGAGCATTCTCAGAACAAAAGAACTGTGCTTCCTACACACAGGGGCCATATCTAGTTCAACTCTGCTTAGGAAACTGACAAGAACAGTAGCTCCGCTTCAGTCCAATACACTGTACATGCTGGGAACAGAAGCGAGTGCTATTTGCACTGTGTATGGAAATGGGAGCACAATAAACACTTTCCTTACCAGAAAACAACTCTTGCTCGTAGAACCAAAAACTGCATGTGATTCAACTCCATTTAGGACTGGGAAACAAACGCAAGCTCGCCTTACAAGAAACACACTCTGCTTTTGAGAAAAGAGCACTATTCTACTCTACTGTGTTTCCTATAGGGCCAGAACAGTGAGTTTGCTCAGAAGAAAAGAACTGTGCTTTCTACAAATACGGCCATATCTAGTTCAATTCTGCTTAGGAAACTGACAAGAACAGTAGATCCTCTTCAGTCCAGTACACTGTACATGCTGGGAACAGACACAAGTGCTATTTGCCCTGTGTATGAAAATGGGAGCGCAATAGTGACTCTTCTTACCAGAAAACAACTCTTGCTCGTAGGACAAGAAACTGCATGTGATTCAACTCGATATAGGACTGGGAAACAAACGCTAGCTCGCCTTACAAGAAACACACTCTGCTTTTGAGAAAAGAGCACTCTTCTACTCTACTGTGTATCCTATGGGGACCGAACAGTGAGCTTGCTCAGAACAACAGAACTGTGCTTCCTCCACAAACGGGCCATATCTAGTTCAACTCTGCTTAGGAAACTGACAAGAACAGTAGCTCCTTTTCAGTCCAATACACTGTATTTGCTGGGAACAGACGCAAGTGCTATTTGCACTGTGTATGTCAATGGGAGCACAATAGTGACTTTCCTTACCAGAAAACAACTCTTGCTCATAGGACCAAAAACTGGATGTAATTCAACTCCATTTAGGACTGGGAAACAAACGCTAGCTCGCCTTACAAGAAAGACACTCTGATTTTGAGAAAAGAGCAGTCTTCTATTAGACTGTGTTTCCAGTGGGGTCCGAACAGTGAGCTTGCTCAGAACAAAAGAACTGTGCTTCCTAGAAACACGGGCCATATCTAGTTCAACTCTGCTTAGGAAACTGACAAGAACATTAGCTCCTCTTCAGTCCAATACACTGTTCTTGCTGGGAACAGACGTGAGTGCTATTTGCACTGTGTATGGCAATGGGAGCGCAATAGTGACTTTCCTTACCAGAAAATATCTCTTGGTCGTAGGACCAAAAACTGCATGTGATTCAACTCCATTTAGGCCTGGGAAACAAACGCTAGCTCGCCTTACAGGAAACACACTCTGCTTTTGAGAAAAGAGCACTCTTCTACTCTACTGTGTTTCCTATGGTGCCCGAACAGTGAGCATTCTCAGAACAAAAGAACTGAGCTTCCTACACACAGGGGCCATATCTAGTTCAACTCTGCTTAGGAAACTGACAAGAACAGTAGCTCCTTTTCAGTCCAATACACTGTACTTGCTGGGAACAGATGCAAATGCTATTTGCACTGTGTATGGCAATGGGAGAACAATAGTGACTTTCCTTACCAGAAAACAACTCTTGCTCATAGGACCAAAAACTGTATGTAATTCAACTCCATTTAGGAATGGGAAACAAACGCTAGCTCGCCTTACAAGAAAGACACTCTGATTTTGAGAAAAGAGCAGTCTTCTACTCGACTGTGTTTCCAATGGGGTCCGAACAGTGAGCTTGCTCAGAACAAAAGAACTGTGCTTCCTAGAAACACGGGCCATATCTAGTTCAACTCTGCTTAGGAAACTGACAAGAACAGTAGCTCTTCTTCAGTCCAATACACTGCACTTGCTGGGAGCAGACGCGAGTGCTATTTGCACTGTGTATGGCAATGGGATCGCAATAGTGACTTTCCTTACCAGAAAACAACTCTTGCTTGTAGGACCAGAAACTGCATGTGATTCAACTAAATTTAGGACTGGGAAACAAACGCTAGCTCGTCTTACAAGAAAGACACTCTGCTTTTTCAAAACCATCACTTTTCTACTCTACTTTGTTTCTTATAGGGCCAGAACAGTGAGCTTGCTCACAACAAAAGAACTGTGCTTCCTACGCACACGGCAATAAGTAGTTCAATTCTACTTAGGAAACTGACAAGAACTGTAGATTCTCTTCAGTCCAATACACTGTACATGCTGGGAACAGACGCCAGTGCTAATTGCCCTGTGTATGACAATGGGAGCACAATAGTGACTCTTCTTACCAGAAAACAATTCATGCTCATAGGTCCAGAAACTGCATGTGTTTCAACTCCATTTAGGACTGGGAAACAAACGCTAGCTCGCCTTACAAGAAACACACTCTACTTTTGAGAAAAGAGCACTCTTCTACTCTACTGTGTTTCCTATTGTGTCCGAACAGTGAGCTTGCTCAGAACAAAAGAACTGTGCTTCCTACACACAGGGGCCATATCTAGTTCAACTCTGCTTAGGAAACTGACAAGAACAGTAGCTCCTCTTCAGTCCAATACACTGTACTTGCTTGGAACAGATGTGAGTGCTATTTGCACTGTGTCTGGAAATGGGAGTGCAATAGTGACTTTCCTTACCAGAAAACAACTCTTGCTTGTAAGACCAAAAACAGGATGTGATTCAGCTCCATTTAGTACAGGGAAACAAATGCTAGCTTGCCTTACAAGAAACACACTCTGCTTTTGAGAAAAGAGCACTCTTCTACTCTACTGTGTTTCCTATGGTGCCCGAACAGTGAGCATTCTCAGAAGAAAAGAACTGTGTTTCCTACACACACGGGCGATATCTAATTCAAGTCTGCTTAGGAAACTGACAAGAACAGTAGATCCTCTTCAGTCCAATACACTGTACATGCTGGGAACAGACGCCACTGCTATTTGCCCTATGTATCACAATGGGAGCGCAATAGTGACTCTTCTTACCAGAAAACAACTCTTGCTCGTAGGACAAGAAACTGCATGTGATTCATCTCCATTTAGGATTGGGAAACAAACGCTAGCTCACCATACAAGAAACACACTCTGCCTTTGAGAAAAGAGCACACTTCTACTCTACTGTGTTTCCTATGGTGTCCGAAGAGTGAGCTTGCTCAGAACAAAAGAACTGTGCTTCCTACACACAGGGGCCATAATTAGTTCAACTCTGCTTAGGAAACTGACATGAACAGAAGCTCCTCTTCAGTCCAATACACTGTACTTGCTGGGAACAGACGCGAGTGCTATTTGCACTGTGTATGGCAATGGGAGCACAATAGTGACTCTTCTTCCCAGAAAACAATTCTTGCTCATAGGAACAGAAACTGCATGTGATTCAACTCCATTTAGAACTGGGAAACAAACGCTAGCTCGCCTTACAAGAAACACACTGCTTTTGAGAAAAGAGCACTCTTCTACTCTACTGTGTTTCCTATGGGGTCCGAACAGTGAGCTTGCTCAGAACAAAAGAACTGTGCTTCCTACACACAGGGGCCATATCTAGTTCAACTCTGCTTAGGAAACTGACAAGAACAGTAGCTCTGCTTCAGTCCAATACACTGTACTTGCTGGGAACAGATGCGAGTGCTATTTGCACTGTGTATGTAAATGGGAGCACAATAGTGACTTTCCTTTCCAGAAAACAACTCTTGCTCGTAGGACCAAAAACTGCATGTGATTCAAATCCATTTAGGACTGGGAAACAAACGCTAGCTCGCCTTACAAGAAACACACTCTGCTTTTGAGAAAAGAGCAGTCTTCTATTCTACTGTTGTTCATATGGGGTCCGAACAATGAGCTTGCTCAGAACAAAAGAACTGTGCTTCCTACACACACGGGCCATATCTAGTTCAACTCTGCTTAGGAAACTGACAAGAACAGTAGCTCCTCTTCAGTCCAATACACTGTAATTGCTGGGAACAGATGCGAGTGCTATTTATACTGTGTATGGCAATGGGAGCGCAACAGTGACTTTATTACCAGAAAACATCTCTTGCTCGTAGGACCAAAAACAGGATGTGATTCAACTCCATTTAGGACTGGGAAACAAACACTAGCTCGCCTTACAGGAAACACACTCTGCTTTTGAGAAATGATCACTCTTCTACTCTACTGTGTTTCCTATAGGGCCTAAATAGTCAGCTTGCTCAGAACAAAGAACTGTGCTTCCTACACACACGGGCCATATCTAGTTCAATTATGCTTAGGAAACTGACAAGAACAGTAGTTCCTCTTCAGTCCAATACACTGTACTTGCTGGGAATAGATGCCAGTGCTATTTGCCCTGTTTAGGACAATGGGAGCGCAATAGTGACTCTTCTTACCAGAAAATAACACTTGCTCGTAGGACCAGAAACTGCATGTGATTCAACTCCATTTAGGACTGGGAAACAAATACTAGCTCGCCTTAAAAGAAACACACTCTGCTTTTGAGAAAAGAGCACTCTTCTACTCTAATTTCTTTCCTATAAGGCCAGAAAAGTGAGCATTCTCAGAACAAAAGAACTGTGCTTCCTACACACATGGGCCATATCTAGTTCAACTCTGCTTAGGAAACTGACAAGAACAGTAGCTCCGCTTTAGTCCAATACACTGTACTTGCTGGGAACAGACGCGAATGATATTTGCACTGTGTATGGCAATGGGAGTGCAATAGTGACTTTCCTTACCAGAAAACAACTCTTGCTCATAGGACAAGAAACTGCATGTGATTCAACTCCATTTAGGACTGGGAAACAAACGCTAGCTCGCCTTACAAGAAACACACTCTGCTTTTGAGAAAAGAGCACTCTTCTACTCTACTGTGTTTCCTATAGGGCCAGAACAGTGAGTTTGCTCAGAAAAAAAGAACTGTGCTTCCTACAAATACCGCCTTATCTAGTTCAATTCTGCTTAGGAAAGTGACAAGAACAGTAGGTCCTCTTCAGTCCAATACACTGTACATGCTGGGAACAGACGCCAGTGCTATTTGCCCTGTGTATGACAATGGGAGCGCAATAGTGACTCTTCTTACCAGAAAATAACTCTTGCTCGTAGGACAAGAAACTGCATGTGATTCAACTCTATTTAGGACTGGGAAACAAATGCTAGCTCGCCTTACAAGAAACACACTCTGCTTTTGAGAAAAGAGCACTCTTCTACTCTACTGTGTTTCCTATGGTGCCCGAACAGTGAGGATTCTCAGAACAAAAGAACTGTGCTTCCTACACACACGGGCCATATCTAGTTCAACTCTGCTTAGGAAACTGACATGAACAGTAGCTCCTCTTCAGTCCAATACACTGTACATGCTGGGATCAGACGCCAGTGCTATTTGCCCTAGTATCACAATGGGAGCGCAATAGTGACTCTTCTTACCAGAAAACAACTCTTGCTCGTAGGACCAGAAACTGCATGTGATTCATCTCCATTTAGGATTGGGAAACAAACGCTAGCTCACCTTACAAGAAACACACTCTGCTTTTGAGAAAAGAGCACTCTTCTACTCTACTGTGTTTCCTATAGGGCCAGAACAGTGAGCATTCTCAGAACAAAAGAACTGTGCTTCCTACACACAGGGGACATATCTAGTTCAACTCTGCTTAGGAAACTGACATGAACAGTAGCTCCTCTTCAGTCCAATACACTGTACTTGCTGGGAACAGACGCGAGTGCTATTTGCACTGTGTATGGCAATGGGAGCACAATAGTGACTCTTCTTCCCAGAAAACAATTCTTGCTCATAGGAACAGAAACTGCATGTGATTCAACTCCATTTAGAACTGGGAAACAAACGCCAGCTCGCCTTACAAGAAACAGACACTGTTTTTGAGAAAAGAGCACTCTTCTACTCTACTGTGTTTCCTATGGGGTCCGAACAGTGATATTGCTCAGAACAAAAGAACTGTGCTTCCTACACACAGGGGCCATATCTAGTTCAACTCTGCTTAGGAAACTGACAAGAACAGTAGCTCATCTTCAGTCCAATACACTGTACTTGCTAGGAACAGATGTGAGTGCTATTTGCACTGTGTATGTAAATGGGAGCACAATAGTGACTTTCCTTTCCAGAAAACAACTCTTGCTCGTAGGACCAAAAACTGCATGTGATTCAAATCCATTTAGGACTGGGAAACAAACGCTAGCTCGCCTTACAAGAAACACACTCTGCTTTTGAGTATAGAGCAGTCTTCTATTCTACTGTGGTTCATATGGGGTCCGAACAATGAGCTTGCTCAGAACAAAAGAACTGTGCTTCCTACACACACGGGCCATATCTAGTTCAACTCTGCTTAGGAAACTGACAAGAACAGTAGCTCCGCTTCAGTCCAATACACTGTACTTGCTGGGAACAGATGCGAGTGCTATTTATACTGTGTATGGCAATGGGAGCGCAACAGTGACTTTATTACCAGAAAACAACTCTTGCTCGTAGGACCAAAAACAGGATGTGATTCAACTCCATTTAGGACTGGGAAACAAATGCTAGCTTGCCTTACAAGAAACACACTCTGCTTTTCAGAAAGGAGCACTCCTCTACTCTACTGTGTTTCCTATGGGGTCCGAACAGTGAGCTTGCTCAGAACAAAAGAACTGTGCTTCCTATACACACGGGCCTTATCTAGTTCAATTATGCTTAGGAAACTGACAAGAACAGCAGCTCCTCTTCATTCCAATAATCTGTACTTGGTGGGAACAGATGCCAGTGCTATTTGCCCCGTTTATGACAATGGAAGGGCAATAGTGACTCTTCTTACCAGATAACAACTCTTGCTCGTAGGACCAGAAACTGCATGTGATTCAACTCCATTTAGGACTTGGAAACAAACGCTAGCTTGACTTACAAGAAACACACTCTGCTTTTGAGAAAGGAGCACTCTTCTACTCTAATGTCTTTCCTATAAGGCTGGAACAGTGAGCAATCTCAGAACAAAAGAACTGTGCTTCCTACACACACGGGCCATATCTAGTTCAACTCTGCTTAGGAAACTGAGAAGAACAGTAGATGCTCTAAAAGTCCAATACACTGTACATGCTGGGAACAGACGCCAGTGCTATTTGCCCTGTGTATGACAATGGGAGCGCAATAGTGACTCTTCTTACTAGAAAACATCTCTTACTTGAAGGTCAAGCAACTGCATGTGATTCATCTCCATTTAGGATTGGGAAACAAACGCTAGCTCGCCTTACAAGAAACACACTCTGCTTTTGAGAAAAGAGCAGTCTTCTACTCTACTGTGTTTCTTATGAGGTCCATACAGAGAGCTTGCTCAGAACAAAAGAACTGTGTTTCCTACACACATGGGCCATATCTAGTTCAACTCTGCTTAGGAAACTTACAAGAACAGTAGCTCTTCTTCAGTCCAATACACTGCACTTGCTGGGAACAGACGCGAGTGCTTTTTGCACTGTGTATGGCAATGGGAGCCCAATAGTGACTTTCCTTACCAGAAAACAACTCTTGCTTGTAGGACCAGAAACTGCATGTGACTCAACTCCATTTAGGACTGGGAAACAAACGCTAGCTCGTCTTACAAGAAAGACACTCTGCTTTTTCGAAACCATCACTCTTCTACTCTACTTTGTTTCCTATAGGGCCAGAACAGTGAGCTTGCTCAGAACAAAAAACTGTGCTTCCTACACACACGGCCATATCTAGTTCAATTCTGCTTAGGAAACTGACAAGAACAGTAGATCCTCTTCAGTCCAATACACTGTACATGCTGGGAACAGACGCCAGTGCTAATTGCCCTGTGTATGACAATGGGAGCGCAATAGTGACTCTTCTTCCCAGAAAACAACTCTTGCTCGTAGGACGAGAAACTGCATGTGATTCATCTCCATTTAGGATTGGGAAACAAACGCTAGCTCACCTTACAAGAAACACACTCTGCTTTTGAGAAAAGAGCACTCTTCTACTCTACTGTCTTTCCTATAGGGTCCGAACAGTGAGCTTGCTCAGAACAAAAGAACTGTGCTTCCTACACACACGGGCCATATCTAGTTCAACTCTGCTTAGGAAACTGACAAGAACAGTAGCTCCCCTTTAGTCCAATACACTGTACTTGCTGGGAACAGACGCGAGTGCATTTTGTACTGTGTATGACAAGGGGAGCGCAATAGTGACTCTTCTTACCAGAAAACAACTCTTGCTCGTAGGACAAGAAACTGCATGTGATTCAACTCCATTTAAGACTGGGAAACAAACGCTAGCTCCCCTTACAAAAAACACACTCTGCTTTTGAGAAAAGAGCACTCTTCTACTCTACTGTGTTTCCTATAGGGCCAGAAGAGTGAGCTTGCTCTGAACAAAAGAACTGTGCTTCATACAAATACGGCCATATCTAGTTCAATTCTGCTTAGGAAACTGAAAAGAACAGTAGATACTCTTCAGTCCAATACACTGTACATGCTGGGAACAGACGCCAGTGCTATTTGCCCTTTGTATGACAATGGGAACGCAATAGTGACTCTTCTTCCCAGAAAACAACTCTTGCTCATAGGACAAGAAACTGCATGTGATTCATCTCCATTTAGGATTGGGAAACAAACGCTAGCTCACCTTACAAGAAACACACTCTGCTTTTGAGAAAAGAGCACTCTTCTACTCTACTGTGTTTCCTATGGTGTCCGAACAGTGAGCTTGCTCAGAACAAAAGAACTGTGCTTCCTACACACAGGGGCCATAATTAGTTCAACTCTGCTTAGGAAACTGACATGAACAGTAGCTCCTCTTCAGTCCAATACACTGTACTTGCTGGGAACAGACGCGAGTGCTATTTGCACTGTGTATGGCAATGGGAGCACAATAGTGACTCTTCTTCCCAGAAAACAATTCTTGCTCATAGGAACAGAAGCTGCATGTGATTCAACTCCATTTAGAACTGGGAAACAAACGCTAGCTCGCCTTACAAGAAACACACTGCTTTTGAGAAAAGAGCACTCTTCTACTCTACTGTGTTTCCTATGGGGTCCGAACAGTGAGCTTGCTCAGAACAAAAGAACTGTGCTTCCTACACACAGGGGCCATATCTAGTTCAACTCTGCTTAGGAAACTGACAAGAACAGTAGCTCCGCTTCAGTCCAATACACTGTACTTGCTGGGAACAGATGCGAGTGCTATTTGCACTGTGTATGGCAATGGGAGCACAATAGTGACTTTCCTTACCAGAAAACAACTCTTGCTCGTAGGACCAGAAACTACATGGGATTCAACTCCATTTCTGACTGGGAAACAAACACTAGCTCGCCTTACAAGAAACACACTCTGCTTTTGAGAAAAGAGCACTCTTCTACTCTACTGTGTTTTCTAGGGGGTCTGAACAGTGAGCATGATCAGAAAAAAGTACTGTGCTTCCTACACACACGGGCCATATCTAGTTCAACACTGCTTAGGAAACTGACAAGAACAGTAGCTCCTATTCAGTCCAATACACTGTACTTGCTGGGAACAGACGCCAGTGTTATTTGCACTGTGTATGGCAATAGGAGCACAATAGTGTCTCTTCTTATCAGAAAACAACTCTTGCTCATAGGACCAGAAACTGCATGGGATTCAACTCCATTTCTGAATGGGAAACAAACACTAGCTCGCCTTACAAGAAAGACACTCTGATTTTGAGAAAAGAGCACTCTTCTACTCTACTGTGTTTCCTATGGGGTCCGAATAGTGAGCTTGCTCAGAACAAAAGAACTGTGCTTTCTACACACAGGGGCCATATCTAGTTCAACTCTGCTTAGGAAACAGACAAGAACAGTAGCTACGCTTCAGTCCAATACACTGTACTTGCTGGGAACTGACGCGAGTGCTATTTGCACTGTGTATGGAAATGGGAGAACAATAGTGACTTTCCTTACCAGAAAACAACGCTTGCTCGTAGGACCAGAAACTACATAGGATTCAACTCCATTTCTGACTGGGAAACAAACACTAGCTCGCCTTACAAGAAACACACTCTGCTTTTGAGAAAAGAGCACTCTTCTACTCTACTGTGTTTCCTATGGGGTCCGAACAGTGAGCTTGCTCAGAACAAAAGAACTGTGCTTCCTACACACAGCGGCCATATCTAGTTCAACTCTGCTTAGCAAACTGAGAAGAACAGTAGCTCTGCTTCAGTCAAATACACTGTACTTGCTGGGAACAGATGTGAGTGCTATTTACACTGTGTATGGCAATGGGAGCGCAACATGACTTTATTACCAGAAAACAACTCTTGCTCGTAGGACCAAAAACTGGATGTGATTCAACTCCATTTAGGACTGGGAAACAAACGCTAGCTCGCCTTACAAGAAACACACTCTGCTTTGGAGAAAAGAGCAGTCTTCTACTCTACTGTGTTTCCTATGGGGTCCGAACATTGAGCTTGCTCAGAACAAAAGAACTGTGCTTCCTACACACACGGGCCATATCTAGTTCAACTCTGCTTAGGAAACTGACAAGAACAGTAGCTCCTCTTCAGTCCAATACACTGTACTTGCTGGGAACAGACGCGAGTGCTATTAGCACTGTGTATGGCAATGGGAGCACAATAGTGACTTTCCTTACCAGAAAACAACTCTTGCTCGTAGGATCAGAAAGTGCATATGATTCAGCTCCATTTAGGACTGGGAAACAAATGCTAGCTCGCCTTAAAAGAAACACACTCTGCTTTTGAGAAAAGAGCACTCTTCTACTCTACTGTGTTTCCTATGGGGTCCGAACAGTGAGCTTGCTCAGAACAAAAGAACTGTGCTTCCTACACACAGGGACCATATGTAGTTCAACTCTGCTTAGGAAACTGACAAGAACAGTAGCTCCTATTCAGTCCAATACACTGTACTTGCTGGGAACAGACGCCAGTGCTATTTACACTGTGTATGGCAATAGGAGCACAATAGTGTCTCTTCTTATCAGAAAAAAACTCTTGCTCATAGGACCAGAAACTGCATGGGATTCAACTCCATTTCTGACTGGGAAACAAACACTAGCTCGCCTTACAAGAAAGACACTCTGATTTTGAGAAAAGAGCACTCTTCTACTCTACTGTGTTTCCTATGGGGTCCGAATAGTGAGCTTGCTCAGAACAAAAGAACTGTTCTTCCTACACACAGGGGCCATATCTAGTTCAACTCTGCTTAGGAAACTGACAAGAACAGTAGCTACGCTTCAGTCCAATACACTGTACTTGCTGGGAACTGACGCGAGTGCTATTTGCACTGTGTATGGAAATGGAAGCGCAATAGTGACTTTCCTTACCAGAAAACAACTCTTGCTCGTAGGACCAGAAACTGCATGGGATTCAACTCCATTTCTGACTGGGAAACAAAGACTAGCTCGCCTTACAAGAAACACACTCTGCTTTTGAGAAAAGAGCACTCTTCTACTCTACTGTGTTTCCTATGGTGTCCGAACAGTGAGCTTGCTCAGAACAAAAGAACTGGGCTTCCTACACACACGGGCCATATCTAGTTCAACTCTGCTTAGGAAACTGACAAGAACAGTAGCTACGCTTCAGTCCAATACACTGTAATTGCTGGGAACAGATGCGAGTGCTATTTATACTGTGTATGGCAATGGGAGCGCAACAGTGACTTTATTACCAGAAAACAACTCTTGCTCATAGGACCAAAAACAGGATGTGATTCAACTCCATTTAGGACTGGGAAACAAACGCTAGCTCGCCTTACAAGAAACACACTCTGCTTTTGAGAAATGATCACTCTTCTACTCTACTGTGTTTCCTATAGGGCCAAAACAGTCAGCTTGCTCAGAACAAAAGAACTGTGCTTCCTACACACACGGGCCATATCTAGTTAAACTCTGCTTAGGAAACTGACAAGAACAGTAGATCCTCTTCAGTCCAATACACTGTACTTGCTGGGAATAGATGCCAGTGCTATTTGCCCTGTTTATGACAATGGGAGCACAATAGTGACTCTTCTTACCAGAAAATAACTCTTGCTCGTAGGACCAGAAACTGCATGTGATTCAACTCCATTTAGGACTGGGAAACAAATACTAGCTCGCCTTACAAGAAACACACTCTGCTTTTGAGAAAAGAGCACTCTTCTACTCTAATGTCTTTCCTATAAGGCCAGAAAAGTGAGCATTCTCAGAACAAAAGAACTGTGCTTCCTACACACATGGGCCATATCTAGTTCAACTCTGCTTAGGAAACTGACAAGAACAGTAGCTCCGCTTCAGTCCAATACACTGTACTTGCTGGGAACAGATGCGAGTGCTATTTGCACTGTGTATGGCAATGGGAGCGCAATAGTGACTTTATTACCAGAAAACAACTCTTGCTCGTAGGACCAAAAACTGCATGTGATTCAACTCCATTTAGGACTGGGAAACAAACGCTAGCTCGCCTTACAAGAAACACACTCTGCTTTTGAGAAAAGAGCACTCTTCTACTCTACTGTGTTTCCTATGGTGTCCGAACAGTGAGCTTGCTCAGAACAAAAGAACTGTGCTTATTACACACACGGGATATATCTAGTTCAACACTGCTTAGGAAACTGACAAGAACGGTAGCTCCTCTTCAGTCCAATACACTGTACTAGCTGGGAACAGACGCGAGTGCTATTTGCCCTGTGTATGGCAATAGGAGCACAATAGTGACTCTTCTTATCAGAAAACAACTCTTATTCGTAGGACAAGAAACTGCATGGGATTCAACTCCATTTCTGAATGGGAACAAACACTAGCTCACCTTACAAGAAACACACTCTGCTTTTGAGAAAAGAGCACTCTTCTACTCTACTGTGTTTCCTATGGGGTCCGAATAGTGAGCTTGCTCAGAACAAAAGAACTGTGCTTCCTACACACAGCAGCCATATGTAGTTCAACTCTGCTTAGGAAACTGACAAGAACAGTAGCTCCTATTCAGTCCAATACACTGTACTTGCTGGGAACAGAGGGGAGTGCTATTTGCACTGTGTATGGCTGTAGGAGCACAATGGTGACCCTTCTTATCAGAAAACAACTCTTGCTCATAGGACCAGAAACTGCATGGGATTCAACTCCATTTCTGACTGGGAAACAAACACTAGCTCTCCTTACTAGAAAGACACTCTGATTTTGAGAAAAGAGCACTCTTCTACTTTACTGTGTTTCCTATGGGGTCCGAATAGTGAGCTTGCTCTCAGAACAAAAGAACTGTGCTTCCTACACACAGCGGCCATATCTAGTTCAACTCTGCTTAGCAAACTGAGAAGAACAATAGCTCCGCTTCAGTCAAATACACTGTACTTGCTGGGAACAGATGCGAGTGCTATTTACACTGTGTATGGCAATGGGGAGCGCAACAGTGACTTTATAACCAGAAAACAACTCTTGCTCGTAGGACCAAAAACTGGATGTGATTCAACTCCATTTAGGACTGGGAAACAAATGCTAGCTCGCCTTACAAGAAACACACTCTGCTTTTGAGAAAAGAGCAGTCTTCTACTCTACTGTGTTTCCTATGGGGTCCGAACATTGAGCTTTCTCAGAACAAAAGAACTGTGCTTCCTAAACACACGGGCATATCTAGTTCAACTCTGCTTAGGAAACTGACAAGAACAGTAGCTCCTCTTCAGTCCAATACACTGTACTTGCTGGGAACAGACGCGAGTGCTATTAGCACTGTGTATGGCAATGGGAGCACAATAGTGACTTCCCTTACCAGAAAACAACTCTTGCTCGTAGGTTCAGAAACTGCATATGATTCAGCTCCATTTAGGACTGGGAAAAAAATGCTAGCTCGCCTTACAAGAAACACACTCTGCTTTTGAGAAAAGAGCACTCTTCTACTCTACTGTGTTTCCTATGGGGTCCGAACAGTGAGCTTGCTCAGAACAAAAGAACTGTGCTTCCTACACACACGGGCCATATCTAGTTCAACTCTGCTTAGGAAACTGACAAGAACAGTAGCTCCGCTTCAGTCCAATACACTGTACTTGCTGGGAACAGATGCGAGTGCTATTTTGCACTGTGTATGGCAATGGGAGCGCAATAGTGACTTTATTACAAGAAAAAAACTCTTGCTCGTAGGACCAAAAACTGGATGTGATTCAACTCCATTTAAGACTGGGAAACAAACACTAGCTCGCCTTACAAGAAACACACTCTGCTTTTGAGAACAGAGCAGTCTTCTACTCTACTGTGTTTCCTATGGGGTCCGAACAGCGAGCTTGCTCAAGAACAAAAGAACTGTGCTTCCTACATACACGGGCCATATCTAGTTCAACTCTGCTTAGGAAACTGACAAGAACGGTAGCTCCTCTTCAGTCCAATACACTGTACTAGCTGGGAACAGACGCGAGTGCTATTTGCCCTGTGTATGGCAATAGGAGCACAATAGTGACTCTTCTTATCAGAAAACAACTCTTACTCACAGGACAAGAAACTGCATGGGATTCAACTCCATTTCTGACTGGGAAACAAACACTAGCTCGCCTTACAAGAAACACACTCTGCTTTTGAGAAAAGAGCACTCTTCTACTCTACTGTGTTTCCTATGGTGTCCGAACAGTGAGCTTGCTCAGAACAAAAGAACTGTGCTTCCTAAACACACGGGCCATATCTAGTTCAACTCTGCTTAGGAAACTGACAAGAACAGTAGCTCCCCTTTAGTCCAATACACTGTACTTGCTGGGAACAGATGCGAGTGCTATTTGCACTGTGTATGACAAGGGGAGCGCAATAGTGACTCTTCTTACCAGAAAACAACTCTTGCTCGTAGGACAAGAAACTGCATGTGATTCAACTCCATTTAAGACTGGGAAACAAACGCTAGCTCCCCTTACAAAAAACACACTCTGCTTTTGAGAAAAGAGCACTCTTCTACTCTACTGTGTTTCCTATAGGGCCAGAACAGTGAGCTTGCTCAGAACAAAAGAACTGTGCTTCATACAAATACGGCCATATCTAGTTCAATTCTGCTTAGGAAACTGAAAAGAACAGTAGATCCTCTTCAGTCCAATACACTGTACATGCTGGGAACAGACGCCAGTGCTATTTGCCCTTTGTATGAAAATGGGAACGCAATAGTGATTCTTCTTCCCAGAAAACTACTCTTGCTCGTAGGACAAGAAACTGCATGTGATTCAACTCCATTTAGGACTGGGAAACAAACGCTAGCTCGCCTTACAAGAAACACACTCTGCTTTGGAGAAAAGAGCAGTCTTCTACTCTACTGTGTTTCCTATGGGGTCCGAACATTGAGCTTGCTCAGAACAAAAGAACTGTGCTTCCTACACACAGGGGCCAAATCTAGTTCAACTCTGCTTAGGAAACTGACAAGAACAGTAGCTCATCTTCAGTCCAATACACTGTACTTGCTCGGAACAGATGCGAGTGCTATTTGCACTGTGTATGTAAATGGAGCACAATAGTGACTTTCCTTTCCAGAAAACAACTCTTGCTCGTAGGTCCAAAAACTGCATGTAATTCAAATCCATTTAGGACTGGGAAACAAACGCTAGCTCGCCTTACAAGAAAAACACTCTGTTTTTGAGAAAAGAGCAGTCTTCTATTCTACTGTGGTTCATATGGGGTCCGAACAATGAGCTTGCTCAGAACAAAAGAACTGTGCTTCCTACACACACGGGCCCATATCTAGTTCAACTCTGCTTAGGAAACTGACAAGAACAGTAGCTCCGCTTCAGTCCAATACACTGTACTTGCTGGGAACAGATGCGAGTGCTATTTATACTGTGTACGGCAATGGGAGCGCAACAGTGACTTTATTACCAGAAAACAACTCTTGCTCATAGGACCAAAAACAGGATGTGATTCAACTCCATTTAGGACTGGGAAACAAATGCTAGCTTGCCTTACAAGAAACACACTCTGCTTTTTCGAAACCATCACTCTTCTACTCTACTTTGTTTCCTATAGGGCCAGAACAGTGATCTTGCTCAGAACAAAAAACTGTGCTTCCTACACACACGGCCATATCTAGTTCAATTCTGCTTAGGAAACTGACAAGAACAGTAGATCCTCTTCAGTCCAATACACTGTACATGCTGGGAACAGACGCCAGTGCTACTTGCCCTTTGTATGACAATGGGAACGCAATAGTGACTCTTCTTACCAGAAAACAACTCTTGCTCGTAGGACGAGAAACTGCATGTGATTCATCTCCATTTAGGATTGGGAAAAAAACGCTAGCTCACCTTACAAGAAACACACTCTGCTTTTGAGAAAAGAGCACTCTTCTACTCTACTGTCTTTCCTATGGGGTCCCAACAGTGAGCTTGCTCAGAAAAAAGAACTGTGCTTCCTACACACAGGGGCCATAATTAGTTCAACTCTGCTTAGGAAACTGACATGAACAGTAGCTCCTCTTCAGTCCAATACACTGTACTTGCTGGGAACAGACGCGAGTGCTATTTGCACTGTGTATGGCAATGGGAGCATAATAGTGACTCTTCTTCCCAGAAAACATTTCTTGCTCATAGGAACAGAAACTGCATGTGATTCAACTCCATTTAGAACTGGAAAACAAACACTAGCTCGCCTTACAAGAAACACACTGCTTTTGAGAAAAGAGCACTCTTCTACTCTACTGTGTTTCCTATGGGGTCCGAACAGTGAGCTTGCTCAGAACAAAAGAACTGTGCTTCCTACACACAGGGGCCATATCTAGTTCAACTCTGCTTAGGAAACTGATAAGAACAGTAGCTTATCTTCAGTCCAATACACTGTACTTGCTGGGAACAGATGCGAGTGCTATTTGCACTGTGTATGTAAATGGGAGCACAATAGTGACTTTCCTTTCCAGAAAACAACTCTTGCTCGTAGGACCAAAAACTGCATGTGATTCAAATCCATTTAGGACTGGGAAACAAACGCTAGCTCGCCTTACAAGAAACACACTCTGCTTTTGAGAAAAGAGCAGTCTTCTACTCTACTGTGTTTCCTATAGGGCCAGAACAGTGAGCTTGCTCAGAACAAAAGAACTGTTATTCCAACACACACGGGCCATATCTAGTTCAACTGTGCTTTGGAAACTGACAAGAACAGTAGCTCCTCTTCAGTCCAATACACTGTTCTTGCTGGGAACAGACGTGAGTGCTATTTGCACTGTGTATGGCAAGGGGAGCACAATAGTGACTTTCCTTACCAGAAAACATCTCTTGGTCAAAGGACCAAAAACTGCATGTGATTCAACTCCATTTAGGACTGGGAAACAAACGCTAGCTCGCCTTACAAGAAACACACTCTGCTTTTGAGAAAAGATCACTCTTCTACTCTACTGTGTTTCCTATGGTGCCCGAAAAGTGAGCATTCTCAGAACAAAAGAACTGTGCTTCCTACACACACGGGCCATATCTAGTTCAACTCTGCTTAGGAAACTGACATGAACAGTAGCTCCTCTTCAGTCCAATACACTGTACATGCTGGGAACAGACACCAGGGCTATTTGCCCTAGTATCACAATGGGAGCGCAATTGTGACTCTTCTTACCAGAAAACAACTCTAGCTCGTAGGACCAGAAAATGCATGTGATTCATCTCCATTTAGGATTGGGAAACAAACGCTAGCTCGCATTACAAGAAACACACTCTGCTTTTGAGAAAAGAGCAGTCTTCTACTCTACTGTGTTTCCTATAGTGCCAGAACAGTGAGCATACTCAGAACAAAAGAACTGTGCTTCCTACACACACGGGCCATACCTAGTTCCACTATGCTTAGGAAACTGACATGAACAGTAGCTCTGCTTCACTCCAATATACTGTACTTGCTTGGAACAGACGCCAGTGCTATTTGCCCTGTGTATGACAATGGAAGCACAATAGTGACTCTTCTTACCAGAAAACAACTCTTGCTCGTAGAACAAGAAACTGCATGTGATTCAACTCCATTTACGACTGGGAAACAAACGCGAGCTCGCCTTACAAGAAACACACTCTGCTTTTGAGAAAAGAGCACTCTTCTACTCTACTGTCTTTCCTATGGGGTCCGAACAGTGAGCTTGCTCAGAACAAAAGAACTGTGCTTCCTACACACGGGCCATATCTAGTTCAACTCTGCTTAGGAAACTGACAAGAACAGTAGCTCCTCTTCAGTCCAATACACTGTACTAGCTGGGAACAGACGCGAGTGCTATTTGCACTGTGTATGGCAATTGGAGCACAATAGTGACTCTTCTTATCAGAAAAAAACTCTTGCTCATAGGACCAGAAACTGCATGGGATTCAACTCCATTTTCGACTGGGAAACAAACACTAGCTCGCCTTACAAGAAAGACACTCTGATTTTGAGAAAAGAGCACTCTTCTACTCTAGTGTGTTTCCTATGGGGTCGGAATAGTGAGCTTGCTCAGAACAAAAGAATTGTGCTTCCTACACACAGGGGCCATATCTGGTTCATCTCTACTTAGGAGACTGACAAGAACAGTAGCTCCGCTTCAGTCCAATACACTGTACATGCTAGTAACAGACGCGAGTGCTATTTGTACTGTGTATGGCAATGGGAGTGCAATAGTGATTTTCCTTACCAGAAAACAACTCTTGCTCGTAGGACCAAAAACAGGAAGTGATTCAACTCCATTTAGGACTGGGAAACAAATGCTAGCTTGCCTTACAAGAAACACACTCAGGTTTTGAAAAAAGAGCACTCTTCTACTCTACTGTGTTTCCTATGGGGTCTGAACAGTGAGCTTTCTCAGAACAAAAGAACTGTGCTTCCTACACACACGGGCCATATCTAGTTCAACTCTGCTTAGGAAACTGACAAGAACGGTAGCTCCTCTTCAGTCCAATACACTGTACTAGCTGGGAACAGACGCGCGTGCTATTTGCACTGTGTATGGCAATAGGAGTGCAATAGTGACTCTTCTTTTCAGAAAACACCTCTTGCTCGTAGGACCAGAAACTGCATGGGATTCAACTCCATTTCTGATTGGGAAACAAACACTAGCTCACCTTACACGAAACACACTCTGCTTTTGAGAAAAGAGCACTCCTCTACTCTACTGTGTTTTCTATGGGGTCCGAACAGTGAGCTTGCACAGAACAAAAGAACTGTGCTTCCTACACACATGGGCCATATCTAGTTCAATTATGCTTAGGAAACTGACAAGAACAGCAGATCGTCTTCAGTCCAATACATCTGTACACAGATGCCAGTGCTATTTGCCCCGTTTATGACAATGGGAGCACAATAGTGACTCTTCTTACCTGAAAACAACTCTTGCTCGTAGGACCAGAAACTGCATGTGATTCAAATCCATTTAGGACTGGGAAACAAATGCTAGCTTGACTTACAAGAAACACACTCTGCTTTTGAGAAAGGAGCACTCTTCTACTCTAATGTCTTTCCTATAAGGCCAGAACAGTGAGCATTCTCAGAACAAAAGAACTGTGTTTCCTACACACACGGGCCATATCTAGTTCAACTCAGCTTAGGAAACCGACAAGATCAGTAGATGCTCTTCAGTCCAATACACTGTACAGGCTGGGAACAGACGCCAGTGCTATTTGCCCTGTGTATGACAATGGTAGCGCAATAGTGACTCTTCTTACCAGAAAACATGTCTTACTCGTAGGACAAGAAACTGCATGTGATTCATCTCCATTTAGGATTGGGAAACAAACGCTAGCTCGCCTTACAAGAAACACACTCTGCTTTTGAGAAAAGAGCAGTCTTCCACTCTACTGTGTTTTTTATGGGGTCCGTACAGTGAGCTTGCTCAGAACAAAAGAACTGTGTTTCCTACACACATGGGCCATATCTAGTTCAACTCTGCTTAGGAAACTGACAAGAACAGTAGCTCCTCTTCAGTCCAATACACTGTACATGCTGGGAACAGACACCAGGGCTATTTGCACTGTGTATGGCAATGGGAGCGCAATTGTGACTCTTCTTACCAGAAAACAACTCTAGCTCGTAGGACCAGAAACTGCATGTGATTCATCTCCATTTAGGATTGGGAAACAAATGCTAGCTCGCATTACAAGAAACACACTCTGCTTTTTCAAAACCATCACTCTTCTACTCTACTGTGTTTCCTATAGTGCCAGAACAGTGAGCATACTCAGAACAAAAGAACTGTGCTTCCTACACACACGGGGCATACCTAGTTCAACTATGCTTAGGAAACTGACATGAACAGTAGCTCTGCTTCACTCCAATACACTGTACTTGCTTGGAACAGACGCCAGTGCTATTTGCCCTGTGTATGACAATGGGAGCACAATAGTGACTCTTCTTACCAGAAAACAACTCTTGCTCGTAGAACAAGAAACTGCATGTGATTCAACTCCATTTAGGACTGGGAAACAAACGCGAGCTCGCCTTACAAGAAACACACTCTGCTTTTGAGAAAAGAGCACTCTTCTACTCTACTGTCTTTCCTATGGGGTCCGAAAAGTGAGCTTGCTCAGAACAAAAGAACTGTGCTTCCTACACACGGGCCATATCTAGTTCAACTCTGCTTTGGAAACTGACAAGAACAGTAGCTCCTCTTCAGTCCAATACACTGTACTAGCTGGGAACAGACGCGAGTGCTATTTGCACTGTGTATGGCAATTGGAGCACAATAGTGACTCTTCTTATCAGAAAAAAACTCTTGCTCATAGGACCAGAAACTGCATGGGATTCAACTCCATTTTTGACTGGGAAACAAACACTAGCTCGCCTTACAAGAAACACACTCTGCTTCTGAGAAAAGGGCACTCTTCTACTCTACTGTGTTTCCTATTGGGTCCGAACAGTGAGCTTGCTCAGAACAAAAGAACTGTGCTTCCTACACACACGGGCCATATCTAGTTCAACTCTGCTTAGGAAACTGACAAGAACGGTAGCTCCTCTTCAGTCCAATACACTGTACTAGCTGGGAACAGACGCGCGTGCTATTTGCACTGTGTATGGCAATAGGAGTGCAACAGTGACTCTTCTTTTCAGAAAACACCTCTTGCTCGTAGGACCAGAAACTGCATGGGATTCAACTCCATTTCTGATTGGGAAACAAACACTAGCTCACCTTACAAGAAACACACTCTGCTTTTGAGAAAAGAGCACTCCTCTACTCTACTGTGTTTTCTATGGGGTCCGAACAGTGAGCTTGCTCAGAACAAAAGAACTGTGCTTCCTACACACATGGGCCATATCTAGTTCAATTATGCTTAGGAAACTGACAAGAACAGCAGATCGTCTTCAGTCCAATACATCTGTACACAGATGCCAGTGCTATTTGCCCCGTTTATGACAATGGGAGCACAATAGTGACTCTTCTTACCTGAAAACAACTCTTGCTCGTAGGAGCAGAAACTGCATGTGATTCAACTCCATTTAGGACTGGGAAACAAACGCTAGCTTGACTTACAAGAAACACACTCTGCTTTTGAGAAAGGAGCACTCTTCTACTCTAATGTCTTTCCTATAAGGCCAGAACAGTGAGCATTCTCAGAACAAAAGAACTGTGTTTCCTACACACACGGGCCATATCTAGTTCAACTCAGCTTAGGAAACTGACAAGATCAGTAGATGCTCTTCAGTCCAATACACTGTACATGCTGGGAACAGACGCCAGTGCTATTTGCCCTGTTTATGACAATGGTAGCGCAATAGTGACTCTTCTTACCAGAAAACATGTCTTACTCGTAGGACAAGAAACTGCATGTGATTCATCTCCATTTAGGATTGGGAAACAAACGCTAGCTCGCCTTACAAGAAACACACTCTGCTTTTGAGGAAAGAGCAGTCTTCCACTCTACTGTGTTTCTTATGGGGTCCATACAGTGAGCTTGCTCAGAACAAAAGAACTGTGTTTCCTACACACATGGGCCATATCTAGTTCAACTCTGCTTAGGAAACTGACAAGAACAGTAGCTCTTCTTCAGTCCAATACACTGTACTTGCTGGGAGCAGACGCGAGTGCTATTTGCACTGTGTATGGCAATGGGATCGCAATAGTGACTTTCCTTACCAGAAAACAACTCTTGCTCGTAGGACCAGAAACTGCATGTGATTCAACTATATTTAGGACTGGGAAACAAATGCTAGCTCGTCTTATAAGGGAGATACTCTGCTTTTTCGAAACCATCACTCTTCTACTCTACTTTGTTTCTTATAGGGCCAGAACAGTGAGCTTGCTCAGAACAAAAAAACTGTGCTTCCTACGCACACGGCCATATCTAGTTCAATTCTACTTAGGAAAATGACAAGAACAGTAGATCCTCTTCAGTCCAATACACTGTACATGCTGGGAACAGACGCCAGTGCTAATTGCCCTGTGTATGACAATGGGAGCGCAATAGTGACTCTTCTTACCAGAAAACAATTCATGCTCATAGGTCCAGAAACTGCATGTGATTCAACTCCATTTAGGACTGGGAAACAAACGCTAGCTCGCCTTACAAGAAACACACTCTGCTTTTTAGAAAAGAGCACTCTTCTGCTCTACTGTGTTTCCCATAGGGCCAGAACAGTGAGCATTCTCAGAACAATAGAACTGTGCTTCCTATACACACGGGCCATATCTAGTTCAAGTCTGCTTAGGAAACTGACAAGAACAGTAGATCCTCTTCAGTCCAATACACTGTACGTGCTGGGAACAGACCCCAGTGCTTTTTGCCCTATGTATCACAATGGGAGCACAATAGTGACTCTTCTTACCAGAAAACAACTCTTGCTCGTAGGACCAGAAACTGCATGTGATTCATCTCCATTTAGGATTGGGAAACAAACGATAGCTCACCTTACAAGAAACACACTCTGGTTTTGAGAAAAGAGCACTCTTCTACTCTACTGTGTTTCCTATGGTGTCCAAAAAGTGAGCTTGCTCAGAACAAAAGAACTGTGCTTCCTACACACAGGGGCCATATCTAGTTCAACTCTGCTTAGGAAACTGACATGAACAGTAGCTCTGCTTCAGTCCAATACACTGTACTTGCTTGGAACAGATGCGAGTGCTATTTGCACTGTGTATGTAAATGGGAGCACAATAGTGACTTTCCTTACCAGAAAACAACTCTTGCTCGTAGGACCAAAAACTGCATGTGATTCAAATCCATTTAGGACTGGGAAACAAACGCTAGCTCGCCTTACAAGAAACACACTCTGCTTTTGAGACAAGAGCACTCTTCTACTCTAGTGTGTTTCCTATTGGCCCAGAACAGTGAATTTGCTCAGAACAAAAGAACTGTGCTTCCTACACACAGGGGCCATATCTAGTTCAACTCTGCTTAGGAAACTGACAAGAACAGTAGCTCCGCTTCAGTCTAATACACTGTACTTGCTTGGAAGAGACGCGAGTGCTATTTGCACTGTGTATGGAAATGGGAGCGCAATAGTGACTTTCCTTACCAGAAAACAACTCTTGCTCGTAGGACCAAAAACTGCATGTGATTCAACTCCATTTAGGACTGGGAAACAAATGCTAGCTCGCGCTACAGGAAACACACTCTGCTTTTGAGAAAAGAGCACTCTTCTACTCTACTGTGTTTCCTATAGGGCCAGAACAGTGAGCTTGCTCAGAACAAAAGAACTGTGCTTCATAAAAATACGGCCATATACAGTTCAATTCTGCTTAGGAAACTGAAAAGAACAGTAGATCCTCTTCAGTCCAATACACTGTACATGCTGGGAATGGACGCCAGTGCTATTTGCCGTGTATGACAATGGGAGCGCAATTGTGACTCTTCTTACCAGAAAACAACTCCTGCTCGTAGGACAAGAAACTGCATGTGATTCAACTCCATTTAGTACTGGGAAACAAATGCTAGCTCGCCTTACAAGAAACACACTCTGCTTTTGAGAAAAGAGCAGTCTTCTATTCTACTGTGGTTCATATGGGGTCCGAACATTGAGCTTGCTCAGAACAAAAGAACTGTGCTTCCTACACACACGGGCCAAATCTAGTTCAACTCTCCTTAGGAAACTGACAAGAACAGTAGCTCCTATTCAGTCCAATACACTGTACTTGCTGAGAACAGACGCGAGTGCTATTTGCACTGTGTATGGCAATAGGAGCACAATAGTGACTCTTCTTATCAGAAAACAACTCTTGCTCATAGGACCAGAAACTGCATGTAATTCAACTCCATTTCTGACTGGGAAACAAACACTAGCTCGCCTTACAAGAAAGACACTCTGATTTTGAGAAAAGAGCACTCTTCTACTCTACTGCGTTTCCTATGGGGTCCGAATAGTGAGCTTGCTCAGAACAAAAGAACTGTGCTTCCTAAGCACACGGGCCATATCTAGTTCAACTCTGCTTAGGAAACTGACAAGAACAGTAGCTACGCTTCAGTCCAATACACTGTACTTGCTGGGAACAGACGTGAGTGCTATTTGCACTGTGTATGGAAATGGGAGCACAATAGTGACTTTCCTTACCAGAAAACAACTCTTGGTCGTAGGACCAAAAACTGCATGAGATTCAACTCCATTTAGGAATGGGAAACAACGCTATCTCGCCTTACAAAAAACACACTCTGCTTTTGGGAAAAGAGCA
Organism: Peromyscus eremicus; assembly: GCF_949786415.1. Lineage (NCBI taxonomy): Eukaryota > Metazoa > Chordata > Mammalia > Rodentia > Cricetidae > Peromyscus > Peromyscus eremicus. The sequence goes on along the minus strand of NW_026735600.1, from coordinate 47,391 downwards.
CTCTTTTACTCTACTGTGTTTCCTAGGGGGTCTGACCAGTGAGTTTGCTCAGAACAAAAGAACTGTGCTTCCTACACACACGGGCCATATCTAGTTCATCTCTGCTTAGGAAACTGACAAGAACAGTAGCTCCTCTTCAGTCCAATACACTGTACATGCTAAGAACAGACGCAAGTGCTATTTGCACTGTGTATGGAAATGGGAGCGCAATAGTGACTTTCCTTACCATAAAACACCTCTTGCTCGTAGGACCAGAAACTGCATGGGATTCAACTCCATTTCTGACTGGGAAACAAACACTAGCTTGCCTTACAAGAAACACACTCTGCTTTTGAGAAAAAAGCAGTCTTCTACTCTACTGTGTTTCCTATGGGTCCCGAACATTGAGCTTGCTCATAACAAAAGAACTGTGCTTCCTACACTCACGGGCCATATCTAGTTCAACTCTGCTTTGGAAACTGACAAGAACAGTAGCTCCTCTTCAGTCCAATACACTGTACTTGCTGGGAACAGACGGGAGTGCTATTTGCACTGTGTATGGCACTGGGAGCGCAATAGTGACTTTCCTTACCAGAAAACAACTCTTGCTCGTAGGACCAGAAACTGCATGGGATTCAACTCCATTTCTGACTGGGAAACAAACACTAGTTCGCATTACAAGAAACACACTCTGCTTTTGAGAAAAGAGCACTCTTCTACTCTACTGTGTTTCCTATAGTGACAGAACAGTGAGTTTGCTCAGAACAAAAGAACTTTGCTTCCTACAGATACGGCCATATCTAGTTCAATTCTGCTTAGGAAACTGACAAGAACAGTAGATCCTCTTCAGTCCAATACACTGTAGTAGCTGGGAAAAGACGCGAGTGCTATTTGCACTGTGTATGGCAATAGGAGCACAATAGTGACTCTTCTTATCAGAAAACAACTCTTACTCATAGGACCAGAAACTGCATGGGATTCAACTCCATTTCTGATTGGGAAACAAACACTAGCTCACCTTACAAGAAACACACTCTGCTTTTGAGAAAAGAGCACTCCTCTACTCTACTGTGTTTTCTATGGGGTCCGAACAGTGAGCTTGCTCAGAACAAAAGAACTGTGCTTCCTACACACATGGGCCATATCTAGTTCAATTATGCTTAGGAAACTGACAAGAACAGCAGATCGTCTTCAGTCCAATACATCTGTACACAGATGCCAGTTCTATTTGCCCCGTTTATGACAATGGGAGCACAATAGTGACTCTTCTTACCTGAAAACAACTCTTGCTCGTAGGACCAGAAACTGCATGTGATTCAACTCCATTTAGGACTGGGAAACAAATGCTAGCTTGACTTACAAGAAACACACTCTGCTTTTGAGAAAGGAGCTCTCTTCTACTCTAATGTCTTTCCTATAAGGCCAGAACAGTGAGCATTCTCAGAACAAAAGAACTGTGTTTCCTACACACACGGGCCATATCTAGTTCAACTCAGCTTAGGAAACTGACAAGATCAGTAGATGCTCTTCAGTCCAATACACTGTACATGCTGGGAACAGACGCCAGTGCTATTTGCCCTGTTTATGACAATGGTAGCACAATAGTGACTCTTCTTACCAGAAAACATGTCTTACTCGTAGGACAAGAAACTGCATGTGATTCATCTCCATTTAGGATTGGGAAACAAACGCTAGCTCGCCTTACAAGAAACACACTCTGCTTTTGAGAAAAGAGCAGTCTTCCACTCTACTGTGTTTCTTAAGGGGTTCCTTCAGTGAGCTTGCTCAGAACAAATGAACTGTGTTTCCTACACACATGGGCCATATCTAGTTCAACTCTGCTTAGGAAACTGACAAGAACAGTAGCTCTTCTTCAGTCCAATACACTGTACTTGCTGGGAGCAGACGCGAGTGCTATTTGCACTGTGTATGGCAATGGGATCGCAATAGTGACTTTCCTTACCAGAAAACAACTCTTGCTCGTAGGACCAGAAACTGCATGTGATTCAACTAAATTTAGGACTGGGAAACAAACGCTAGCTCGTCTTACAAGAAAGACACTCTGCTTTTTCAAAACCATCACTCTTCTACTCTACTTTGTTTCCTATAGGGCCAGAACAGTGAGCTTGCTCAGAACAAAAGAACTGTCCTTCCTACGCACATGGCCATATCTAGTTCAATTCTACTTAGGAAACTGACAAGAACTGTAGATCCTCTTCAGTCCAATACACTGTACATGCTGGGAACAGACGCCAGTGCTAATTGCCCTGTGTATGACAATGGGAGCGCAATAGTGACTCTTCTTACCAGAAAACAATTCATGCTCATAGGTCCAGAAACTGCATGTGATTCAACTCCATTTAGGACTGGGAAACAAACACTAGCTCGCCTTACAAGAAACACACTCTGCTTTTGAGAAAAGAGCACTCTTCTACTCTACTGTGTTTCCTAATGTGTCCGAACAGTGAGCTTGCTCAGAACAAAACAACTGTGCTTCCTACACACAGGGGCCGTATCTAGTTCAACTCTGCTTAGGAAACTGACAAGAACAGTAGCTCCTCTTCAGTCCAATACACTGTACTTGCTTGGAACAGACGTGAGTGCTATTTGCACTGTGTCTGGCAATGGGAGTGCAATAGTGACTTTCCTTACCAGAAAACAACTCTTGCTCGTAAGACCAAAAACAGGATGTGATTCAACTCCATTTAGGATTGGAAAACAAACGCTAGCTCGCCTTACAAGAAACACACTCTGCTTTTGAGAAAAGAGCACTCTTCTACTCTACTGTGTTTCCTATATGGCCAGAAGAGTGAGTTTGCTCAGAACAAAAGAACTGTGCTTCCTGCAAATACGGCCATATCTAGTTCAATTCTGCTTAGGAAACTGACAAGAACAGTAGATCCTCTTCAGTCCAATACACTGTACATGCTGGGAACAGACGCCAGTGCTATTTGCCCTGTGTATGACAATGGGAGCGCAATAGTGACTCTTCTTACCAGAAAACAAGTCTTGCTCGTAGGACAAGAAACTGCATGTGATTCAACTCCATTTAGGACTGGGAAACAAACGCTAGCTTGCCTTACAAGAAACACACTCTGCTTTTGAGAAAATTGCACTCTTCTACTCGACTGTGTTTCCTATGGGGTCCGAACAGTGAGCTTGCTCAGAACAAAAGAACTGTGCTTCCTACACACGGGCCATATCTAGTTCAACTCTGCTTTGGAAACTGACAAGAACAGTAGCTCCTCTTCAGTCCAATACACTGTTCTTGCTGGGAACAGACGTGAGTGCTATTTGCACTGTGTATATCAATGGGAGCGCAATAGTGACTTTCCTTACCAGAAAACATCTCTTGGTCGTAGGACCAAAAACTGCATGTGATTCAACTCCATTTAGGACTGGAAACAAACGCTAGATCACCTTACAAGAAACACACTCTGCTTTTGAGAAAATAGCACTCTTCTACTCTACTGTGTTTCCTATGGGGTCCGAACAGTGAGCTTGCTCAGAACAAAAGAACTGTGCTTCCTACACACACGGGCCATATCTAGTTAAACTCTGCTTAGGAAACTGACAAGAACAGTAGATCCTCTTCAGGCCAATACACTGTACATCCTGGGAACAGACGCCAGTGCTATTTGCCCTAGTATCACAATGGGAGCGCAATAGTGACTCTTCTTACCAGAAAACAACTCTTGCTTGTAGGACAAGTAACTGCATGTGATTCAACTCCATTTCTGACTGGGAAACAAACACTAGCTCGCCTTACAAGAAACACACTCTGCTTTTGAGAAAAGAGCACTCCTCTACTCTACTGTGTTTCCTATGGTGCCCGAAAAGTGAGCATTCTCAGAACAAAAGAACTGTGCTTCCTACACACAGGGGCCATATCTAGTTCAACTCTGCTTAGGAAACTGACAAGAACAGTAGCTCCGCTTCAGTCCAATACACTGTACTTGCTGGGAACAGAAGCGAATGCTATTTGCACTAAGTATGGAAATGGGAGCGCAATAGACACTTTCCTTACCAGAAAACAACTCTTGGTCGTAGAACCAAAAACTGCATGTGATTCAACTCCATTTAGGACTGGGAAACAAACGCTAGCTTGCCTTACAAGAAACACACTCTGCTTTTGAGAAAAGAGCACTCTTCTACTCATCTGTGTTTCCTATAGGGCCAGAACAGTGAGTTTGCTCAGAACAAAAGAACTGTGATTTCTACAAATACGGCCATATCTAGTTCAATTCTGCTTAGGAAACTGACAAGAACAGTAGATACTCTTCAGTCCAATACACTGTACATGCTGGGAACAGACGCAAGTGCTATTTGCCCTGTGTATGACAATGGGAGCGCAATAGTGACTCTTCTTACCAGAAAACAACTCTTGCTCATAGGACAAGAAACTGCATGTGATTCAACTCCATTTAGGACTGGGAAACAAACGCTAGCTCGCCTTACAAGAAACACACTCTGCTTTTGAGAAAAGAGCACTCTTCTACTCTACTGTCTTTCCTATGGGGTCCGAACAGTGAGCTTGCTCAGAACAAAAGAACTGTGCTTCCTACACACACGGGCCCTATCTAGTTCAACTCTGCTTAGGAAACTGACAAGAACAGTAGCTCTTCTTCAGTCCAATACACTGTTCTTGCTGGGAACAGACGCGAGTGCTATTTGCACTGTGTATGGCATTGGGACCACAATAGTGAATTTCCTTACCAGAAAACAACTCTTGCTCGTAGGACCAAAAACTGGATGTGACTCAACTCCATTTCTGATTGGGAAACAAACACTAGCTCACCTTACAAGAAACACACTCTGCTTTTGAGAAAAGAGCACTCCTCTACTCTACTGTGTTTCCTATGGGGTCCGAACAGTGAGCTTGCTCAGAACAAAGGAACTGTGCTTCCTACACACACGGGCCATATCTAGTTCAATTACGCTTAGGAAACTGACAAGAACAGCAGATCCTCTTCAGTCCAATACATCTGTACACAGATGCCAGTGCTATTTGCCCCGTTTATGACAATGGGAGCGCAATAGTGACTCTTCTTACCAGAAAACAACTCTTGCTCGTAGGACCAGAAACTGCATGGGATTCAACTCCATTTCTGACTGGGAAACAAACACTAGCTCGCCTTACAAGAAACACACTCTGCTTTTGAGAAAAAAGCAGTCTTCTACTCTACTGTGTTTCCTATGGGTCCCGAACATTGAGCTTGCTCATAACAAAAGAACTGTGCTTCCTACACTCACGGGCCATATCTAGTTCAACTCTGCTTTGGAAACTGACAAGAACAGTAGCTCCTCTTCAGTCCAATACACTGTACTTGCTGGGAACACACGGGAGTGCTATTTGCACTGTGTATGGCACTGGGAGCGCAATAGTGACTTTCCTTACCAGAAAACAACTCTTGCTCGTAGGACCAGAAACTGCGTGGGATTCAACTCCATTTCTGACTGGGAAACAAACACTAGTTCGCATTACAAGAAACACACTCTCCTTTTGAGAAAAGAGCACTCTTCTACTCTACTGTGTTTCCTATAGTGACAGAACAGTGAGTTTGCTCAGAACAAAAGAACTTTGCTTCCTACAGATACGGCCATATCTAGTTCAATTCTGCTTAGGAAACTGACAAGAACAGTAGATCCTCTTCAGTCCAATACACTGTAGTAGCTGGGAAAAGACGCGAGTGCTATTTGCACTGTGTATGGCAATAGGAGCACAATAGTGACTCTTCTTATCAGAAAACAACTCTTACTCATAGGACCAGAAACTGCATGGGATTCAACTCCATTTCTGATTGGGAAACAAACACTAGCTCACCTTACAAGAAACACACTCTGCTTTTGAGAAAAGAGCACTCCTCTACTCTACTGTGTTTTCTATGGGGTCCGAACAGTGAGCTTGCTCAGAACAAAAGAACTGTGCTTCCTACACACATGGGCCATATCTAGTTCAATTATGCTTAGGAAACTGACAAGAACAGCAGATCGTCTTCAGTCCAATACATCTGTACACAGATGCCAGTGCTATTTGCCCCGTTTATGACAATGGGAGCACAATAGTGACTCTTCTTACCTGAAAACAACTCTTGCTCGTAGGACCAGAAACTGCATGTGATTCAACTCCATTTAGGACTGGGAAACAAATGCTAGCTTGACTTACAAGAAACACACTCTGCTTTTGAGAAAGGAGCACTCTTCTACTCTAATGTCTTTCCTATAAGGCCAGAACAGTGAGCATTCTCAGAACAAAAGAACTGTGTTTCCTACACACACGGGCCATATCTAGTTCAACTCAGCTTAGGAAACTGACAAGATCAGTAGATGCTCTTCAGTCCAATACACTGTACATGCTGGGAACAGACGCCAGTGCTATTTGCCCTGTTTATGACAATGGTAGCGCAATAGTGACTCATCTTACCAGAAAACATGTCTTACTCGTAGGACAAGAAACTGCATGTGATTCATCTCCATTTAGGATTGGGAAACAAACGCTAGCTCGCCTTACAAGAAACACACTCTGCTTTTGAGAAAAGAGCAGTCTTCCACTCTACTGTGTTTCTTATGGGGTCCATACAGTGAGCTTGCTCAGAACAAGAGAACTGTGTTTCCTACACACATGGGCCATATCTAGTTCAACTCTGCTTAGGAAACTGACAAGAACAGTAGCACTTCTTCAGTCCAATACACTGTACTTGCTGGGAGCAGACGTGAGTGCTATTTGCACTGTGTATGGCAATGGGATCGCAATAGTGACTTTCCTTACCAGAAAACAACTCTTGCTCGTAGGACCAGAAACTGCATGTGATTCAACTAAATTTAGGACTGGGAAACAAACGCTAGCTCGTCTTACAAGAAAGACACTCTGCTTTTTCAAAACCATCACTCTTCTACTCTACTTTGTTTCCTATAGGGCCAGAACAGTGAGCTTGCTCAGAACAAAAGAACTGTCCTTCCTACGCACACGGCCATATCTAGTTCAATTCTACTTAGGAAACTGACAAGAACTGTAGATCCTCTACAGTCCAATACACTGTACATGCTGGGAACAGACGCCAGTGCTAATTGCCCTGTGTATGACAATGGGAGCGCAATAGTGACTCTTCTTACCAGAAAACAATTCATGCTCATAGGTCCAGAAACTGCATGTGATTCAACTCCATTTAGGACTGGGAAACAAACACTAGCTCGCCTTACAAGAAACACACTCTGCTTTTGAGAAAAGAGCACTCTTCTACTCTACTGTGTTTCCTAATGTGTCCGAACAGTGAGCTTGCTCAGAACAAAACAACTGTGCTTCCTACACACAGGGGCCGTATCTAGTTCAACTCTGCTTAGGAAACTGACAAGAACAGTAGCTCCTCTTCAGTCCAATACACTGTACTTGCTTGGAACAGACGTGAGTGCTATTTGCACTGTGTCTGGCAATGGGAGTGCAATAGTGACTTTCCTTACCAGAAAACAACTCTTGCTTGTAAGACCAAAAACAGGATGTGATTCAACTCCATTTAGGATTGGGAAACAAACGCTAGCTCGCCTTACAAGAAACACACTCTGCTTTTGAGAAAAGAGCACTCTTCTAGTCTACTGTGTTTCCTATATGGCCAGAACAGTGAGTTTGCTCAGAACAAAAGAACTGTGCTTCCTACAAATACGGCCATATCTAGTTCAATTCTGCTTAGGAAACTGACAAGAACTGTAGATCCTCTTCAGTCCAATACACTGTTCTTGCTGGGAACAGACGTGAGTGCTATTTGCACTGTGTATATCAATGGGAGCGCAATAGTGACTTTCCTTACCAGAAAACATCTCTTGGTCGTAGGACCAAAAACTGCATGTGATTCAACTCCATTTAGGACTGGAAACAAACGCTAGATCACCTTACAAGAAACACACTCTGCTTTTGAGAAAATAGCACTCTTCTACTCTACTGTGTTTCCTATGGGGTCCGAACAGTGAGCTTGCTCAGAACAAAAGAACTGTGCTTCCTACACACACGGGCCATATCTAGTTAAACTCTGCTTAGGAAACTGACAAGAACAGTAGATCCTCTTCAGGCCAATACACTGTACATGCTGGGAACAGACGCCAGTGCTATTTGCCCTAGTATCACAAGGGGAGCGCAATAGTGACTCTTCTTACCAGAAAATAACTCTTGCTTGTAGGACAAGTAACTGCATGTGATTCAACTCCATTTCTGACTGGGAAACAAACACTAGCTCGCCTTACAAGAAACACACTCTGATTTTGAGAAAAGAGCACTCCTCTACTCTACTGTGTTTCCTATGGTTCCCGAAAAGTGAGCATTCTCAGAACAAAAGAACTGTGCTTCCTACACACAGGGGCCATATCTAGTTCAACTCTGCTTAGGAAACTGACAAGAACAGTAGCTCCGCTTCAGTCCAATACACTGTACTTGCTGGGAACAGAAGCGAATGCTATTTGCACTGTGTATGGAAATGGGAGCGCAATAGACACTTTCCTTACCAGAAAACAACTCTTGGTCGAAGAACCAAAAACTGCATGTGATTCAACTCCATTTAGGACTGGGAAACAAACGCTAGCTTGCCTTACAAGAAACACACTCTGCTTTTGAGAAAAGAGCACTCTTCTACTCATCTGTGTTTCCTATAGGGCCAGAACAGTGAGTTTGCTCAGAACAAAAGAACTGTGATTTCTACAAATACGGCCATATCTAGTTCAATTCTGCTTAGGAAACTGACAAGAACAGTAGATACTCTTCAGTCCAATACACTGTACATGCTGGGAACAGACGCAAGTGCTATTTGCCCTGTGTATGACAATGGGAGCGCAATAGTGACTCTTCTTACCAGAAAACAACTCTTGCTCGTAGGACAAGAAACTGCATGTGATTCAACTCCATTTAGGACTGGGAAACAAACGCTAGCTCGCCTTGCAAGAAACACACTCTGCTTTTGAAAAAAGAGCACTCTTCTACTCAACTGTGTTTCCTATGGGGTCCAAACAGTGAGCTTGCTCAGAACAAAAGAACTGTGCTTCCTACACAAACGGGCCATATCTAGTTCAAATATACTTTGGAAACTGACATGAACAGTAGCTCTGCTTCACTCCAATACACTGTACTTGCTTGGAACAGACGCCAGTGCTATTTGCCCTGTGTATGACAATGGGAGCGCAATAGTGACTCTTCTTACCAGAAAACAACTCTTGCTCATAGGACAAGAAACTGCATGTGATTCAACTCCATTTAGGACTGGGAAACAAACGCTAGCTCGCCTTACAAGAAACACACTCTGCTTTTGAGAAAAGAGCACTCTTCTACTCTACTGTCTTTCCTATGGGGTCCGAACAGTGAGCTTGCTCAGAACAAAAGAACTGTGCTTCCTACACACACGGGCCCTATCTAGTTCAACTCTGCTTAGGAAACTGACAAGAACAGTAGCTCTTCTTCAGTCCAATACACTGTACTTGCTGGGAACAGACGCGAGTGCTATTTGCACTGTGTATGGCATTGGGACCACAATAGTGAATTTCCTTACCAGAAAACAACTCTTGCTCGTAGGACCAAAAACTGGATGTGACTCAACTCCATTTCTGATTGGGAAACAAACACTAGCTCACCTTACAAGAAACACACTCTGCTTTTGAGAAAAGAGCACTCCTCTACTCTACTGTGTTTCCTATGGGGTCCGAACAGTGAGCTTGCTCAGAACAAAAGAACTGTGCTTCCTACACACACGGGCCATATCTAGTTCAATTACGCTTAGGAAACTGACAAGAACAGCAGATCCTCTTCAGTCCAATACATCTGAACACAGATGCCAGTGCTATTTGCCCCGTTTATGACAATGGGAGCGCAATAGTGACTCTTCTTACCAGAAAACAACTCTTGCTCGTAGGACCAGAAACTGCATGTGATTCAACTCCATTTAGGACTGGGAAACAAACGCTAGCTTGACTTACAAGAAACACACTCTGCTTTTGAGAAAGGAGCACTCTTCTACTCTAATGTCTTTCCTATAAGGCCAGAATAGTGAGCAATCTCAGAACAAAAGAACTGTGCTTCCTCCACACACGGGCCATATCTAGTTCAACTCTGCTTAGGAAACTGACAAGAACAGTAGCTCTTCTTCAGTCCAATACACTGCACTTGCTGGGAGCAGACGCCAATGCTATTTGCACTGTGTATGGCAATGGGATCGCAATAGTGACTTTCCTTACCAGAAAACAACTCTTGCTCGTAGGACCAGAAACTGCATGTGATTCAACTCCATTTAGGACTGGGAAACAAATGCTAGCTCGTCTTATAAGGGAGATACTCTGCTTTTTCGAAACCATCACTCTTCTACTCTACTTTGTTTCTTATAGGGCCAGAACAGTGAGCTTGCTCAGAACAAAAGAACTGTGCTTCCTACGCACACGGCCATATCTAGTTCAATTCTACTTAGGAAAATGACAAGAACAGTAGATCCTCTTCAGTCCAATACACTGTACATGCTGGGAACAGACGCCAGTGCTAATTGCCCTGTGTATGACAATGGGAGCGCAATAGTGACTCTTCTTACCAGAAAACAATTCATGCTCATAGGTCCAGAAACTGCATGTGATTCAACTCCATTTAGGACTGGGAAACAAACGCTAGCTCGCCTTACAAGAAACACACTCTGCTTTTTAGAAAAGAGCACTCTTCTGCTCTACTGTGTTTCCCATAGGGCCAGAACAGTGAGCATTCTCAGAACAATAGAACTGTGCTTCCTATACACACGGGCCATATCTAGTTCAAGTCTGCTTAGGAAACTGACAAGAACAGTAGATCCTCTTCAGTCCAATACACTGTACGTGCTGGGAACAGACCCCAGTGCTATTTGCCCTATGTATCACAAAGGGAGCACAATAGTGACTCTTCTTACCAGAAAACAACTCTTGCTCGTAGGACCAGAAACTGCATGTGATTCATCTCCATTTAGGATTGGGAAACAAACGCTAGCTCACCTTACAAGAAACACACTCTGGTTTTGAGAAAAGAGCACTCTTCTACTCTACTGTGTTTCCTATGGTGTCCAAACAGTGAGCTTGCTCAGAACAAAAGAACTGTGCTTCCTACACACACGGGCCATATCTAGTTAAACTCTGCTTAGGAAACTGACAAGAACAGTAGATCCTCTTCAGGCCAATACACTGTACATGCTGGGAACAGACGCCAGTGCTATTTGCCCTAGTATCACAATGGGAGCGCAATAGTGACTCTTCTTACCAGAAAATAACTCTTGCTTGTAGGACAAGTAACTGCATGTGATTCAACTCCATTTCTGACTGGGAAACAAACACTAGCTCGCCTTACAAGAAACACACTCTGATTTTGAGAAAAGAGCACTCCTCTACTCTACTGTGTTTCCTATGGTTCCCGAAAAGTGAGCATTCTCAGAACAAAAGAACTGTGCTTCCTACACACAGGGGCCATATCTAGTTCAACTCTGCTTAGGAAACTGACAAGAACAGTAGCTCCGCTTCAGTCCAATACACTGTACTTGCTGGGAACAGAAGCGAATGCTATTTGCACTGTGTATGGAAATGGGAGCGCAATAGACACTTTCCTTACCAGAAAACAACTCTTGGTCGAAGAACCAAAAACTGCATGTGATTCAACTCCATTTAGGACTGGGAAACAAACGCTAGCTTGCCTTACAAGAAACACACTCTGCTTTTGAGAAAAGAGCACTCTTCTACTCATCTGTGTTTCCTATAGGGCCAGAACAGTGAGTTTGCTCAGAACAAAAGAACTGTGATTTCTACAAATACGGCCATATCTAGTTCAATTCTGCTTAGGAAACTGACAAGAACAGTAGATACTCTTCAGTCCAATACACTGTACATGCTGGGAACAGACGCAAGTGCTATTTGCCCTGTGTATGACAATGGGAGCGCAATAGTGACTCTTCTTACCAGAAAACAACTCTTGCTCGTAGGACAAGAAACTGCATGTGATTCAACTCCATTTAGGACTGGGAAACAAACGCTAGCTCGCCTTGCAAGAAACACACTCTGCTTTTGAAAAAAGAGCACTCTTCTACTCAACTGTGTTTCCTATGGGGTCCAAACAGTGAGCTTGCTCAGAACAAAAGAACTGTGCTTCCTACACAAACGGGCCATATCTAGTTCAAATATACTTTGGAAACTGACATGAACAGTAGCTCTGCTTCACTCCAATACACTGTACTTGCTTGGAACAGACGCCAGTGCTATTTGCCCTGTGTATGACAATGGGAGCGCAATAGTGACTCTTCTTACCAGAAAACAACTCTTGCTCATAGGACAAGAAACTGCATGTGATTCAACTCCATTTAGGACTGGGAAACAAACGCTAGCTCGCCTTACAAGAAACACACTCTGCTTTTGAGAAAAGAGCACTCTTCTACTCTACTGTCTTTCCTATGGGGTCCGAACAGTGAGCTTGCTCAGAACAAAAGAACTGTGCTTCCTACACACACGGGCCCTATCTAGTTCAACTCTGCTTAGGAAACTGACAAGAACAGTAGCTCTTCTTCAGTCCAATACACTGTACTTGCTGGGAACAGACGCGAGTGCTATTTGCACTGTGTATGGCATTGGGACCACAATAGTGAATTTCCTTACCAGAAAACAACTCTTGCTCGTAGGACCAAAAACTGGATGTGACTCAACTCCATTTCTGATTGGGAAACAAACACTAGCTCACCTTACAAGAAACACACTCTGCTTTTGAGAAAAGAGCACTCCTCTACTCTACTGTGTTTCCTATGGGGTCCGAACAGTGAGCTTGCTCAGAACAAAAGAACTGTGCTTCCTACACACACGGGCCATATCTAGTTCAATTACGCTTAGGAAACTGACAAGAACAGCAGATCCTCTTCAGTCCAATACATCTGAACACAGATGCCAGTGCTATTTGCCCCGTTTATGACAATGGGAGCGCAATAGTGACTCTTCTTACCAGAAAACAACTCTTGCTCGTAGGACCAGAAACTGCATGTGATTCAACTCCATTTAGGACTGGGAAACAAACGCTAGCTTGACTTACAAGAAACACACTCTGCTTTTGAGAAAGGAGCACTCTTCTACTCTAATGTCTTTCCTATAAGGCCAGAATAGTGAGCAATCTCAGAACAAAAGAACTGTGCTTCCTCCACACACGGGCCATATCTAGTTCAACTCTGCTTAGGAAACTGACAAGAACAGTAGCTCTTCTTCAGTCCAATACACTGCACTTGCTGGGAGCAGACGCCAATGCTATTTGCACTGTGTATGGCAATGGGATCGCAATAGTGACTTTCCTTACCAGAAAACAACTCTTGCTCGTAGGACCAGAAACTGCATGTGATTCAACTCCATTTAGGACTGGGAAACAAATGCTAGCTCGTCTTATAAGGGAGATACTCTGCTTTTTCGAAACCATCACTCTTCTACTCTACTTTGTTTCTTATAGGGCCAGAACAGTGAGCTTGCTCAGAACAAAAGAACTGTGCTTCCTACGCACACGGCCATATCTAGTTCAATTCTACTTAGGAAAATGACAAGAACAGTAGATCCTCTTCAGTCCAATACACTGTACATGCTGGGAACAGACGCCAGTGCTAATTGCCCTGTGTATGACAATGGGAGCGCAATAGTGACTCTTCTTACCAGAAAACAATTCATGCTCATAGGTCCAGAAACTGCATGTGATTCAACTCCATTTAGGACTGGGAAACAAACGCTAGCTCGCCTTACAAGAAACACACTCTGCTTTTTAGAAAAGAGCACTCTTCTGCTCTACTGTGTTTCCCATAGGGCCAGAACAGTGAGCATTCTCAGAACAATAGAACTGTGCTTCCTATACACACGGGCCATATCTAGTTCAAGTCTGCTTAGGAAACTGACAAGAACAGTAGATCCTCTTCAGTCCAATACACTGTACGTGCTGGGAACAGACCCCAGTGCTATTTGCCCTATGTATCACAAAGGGAGCACAATAGTGACTCTTCTTACCAGAAAACAACTCTTGCTCGTAGGACCAGAAACTGCATGTGATTCATCTCCATTTAGGATTGGGAAACAAACGCTAGCTCACCTTACAAGAAACACACTCTGGTTTTGAGAAAAGAGCACTCTTCTACTCTACTGTGTTTCCTATGGTGTCCAAACAGTGAGCTTGCTCAGAACAAAAGAACTGTGCTTCCTACACACAGGGGCCATATCTAGTTCAACTCTGCTTAGGAAACTGACATGAACAGTAGCTCTGCTTCAGTCCAATACACTGTACTTGCTTGGAACAGATGCGAGTGCTCTTTGCACTGTGTATGTAAATGGGAGCACAATAGTGACTTTCCTTACCAGAAAACAACTCTTGCTCGTAGGACCAAAAACTGCATGTGATTCAAATCCATTTAGGACTGGGAAACAAACGCTAGCTCGCCTTACAAGAAACACACTCTGCTTTTGAGAAAAGAGCACTCTTCTACTCTAGTGTGTTTCCTATTGGCCCAGAACAGTGAATTTGCTCAGAACAAAAGAACTGTGCTTCCTACACACAGGGGCCATATCTAGTTCAACTCTGCTTAGGAAACTGACAAGAACAGTAGCTCCGCTTCAGTCTAATACACTGTACTTGCTTGGAACAGACGTGAGTGCTATTTGCACTGTGTATGGAAATGGGAGCGCAATAGTGACTTTCCTTACCAGAAAACAACTCTTGCTCGTAGGACCAAAAACTGCATGTGATTCAACTCCATTTAGGACTGGGAAACAAACGCTAGCTCGCGCTACAGGAAACACACTCTGCTTTTGAGAAAAGAGCACTCTTCTACTCTACTGTGTTTCCTATAGGGCCAGAACAGTGAGCTTGCTCAGAACAAAAGAACTGTGCTTCATAAAAATACGGCCATATATAGTTCAATTCTGCTTAGGAAACTGAAAAGAACAGTAGATCCTCTTCAGTCCAATACACTGTACATGCTGGGAATGGACGCCAGTGCTATTTGCCGTGTATGACAATGGGAGCGCAATTGTGACTCTTCTTACCAGAAAACAACTCCTGCTCGTAGGACAAGAAACTGCATGTGATTCAACTCCATTTAGTACTGGGAAACAAATGCTAGCTCGCCTTACAAGAAACACACTCTGCTTTTGAGAAAAGAGCAGTCTTCTATTCTACTGTGGTTCATATGGGGTCCGAACATTGAGCTTGCTCAGAACAAAAGAACTGTGCTTCCTACACACACGGGCCAAATCTAGTTCAACTCTCCTTAGGAAACTGACAAGAACAGTAGCTCCTATTCAGTCCAATACACTGTACTTGCTGAGAACAGACGCGAGTGCTATTTGCACTGTGTATGGCAATAGGAGCACAATAGTGACTCTTCTTATCAGAAAACAACTCTTGCTCATAGGACCAGAAACTGCATGTAATTCAACTCCATTTCTGACTGGGAAACAAACACTAGCTCGCCTTACAAGAAAGACACTCTGATTTTGAGAAAAGAGCACTCTTCTACTCTACTGCGTTTCCTATGGGGTCCGAATATTGAGCTTGCTCAGAACAAAAGAAGTGTGCTTCCTAAGCACAGGGGCCATATCTAGTTCAACTCTGCTTAGGAAACTGACAAGAACAGTAGCTACGCTTCAGTCCAATACACTGTACTTGCTGGGAACAGACGTGAGTGCTATTTGCACTGTGTATGGAAATGGGAGCGCAATAGTGACTTTCCTTACCAGAAAACAACTCTTGGTCGTAGGACCAAAAACTGCATGAGATTCAACTCCATTTAGGAATGGGAAACAACGCTATCTCGCCTTACAAAAAACACACTCTGCTTTTGGGAAAAGAGCACTCTTTTACTCTACTGTGTTTCCTAGGAGGTCTGACCAGTGAGTTTGCTCAGAACAAAAGAACTGTGCTTCCTACACACACGGGCCATATCTAGTTCATCTCTGCTTAGGAAACTGACAAGAACAGTAGCTCCTCTTCAGTCCAATACACTGTACATGCTAAGAACAGACGCAAGTGCTATTTGCACTGTGTATGGAAATGGGAGCGCAATAGTGACTTTCCTTACCATAAAACACCTCTTGCTCGTAGGACCAGAAACTGCATGGGATTCAACTCCATTTCTGACTGGGAAACAAACACTAGCTCGCCTTACAAGAAACACACTCTGCTTTTGAGAAAAAAGCAGTCTTCTACTCTACTGTGTTTCCTATGGGTCGCGAACATTGAGCTTGCTCATAACAATAGAACTGTGCTTCCTACACTCACCGGCCATATCTAGTTCAACTCTGCTTTGGAAACTGACAAGAACAGTAGCTCCTCTTCAGTCCAATACACTGTACTTGCTGGGAACAGACGGGAGTGCTATTTGCACTGTGTATGGCACTGGGAGCGCAATAGTGACTTTCCTTACCAGAAAACAACTCTTGCTCGTAGGACCAGAAACTGCATGGGATTCAACTCCATTTCTGACTGGGAAACAAACACTAGTTCGCATTACAAGAAACACACTCTCCTTTTGAGAAAAGAGCACTCTTCTACTCTACTGTGTTTCCTATAGTGACAGAACAGTGAGTTTGCTCAGAACAAAAGAACTTTGCTTCCTACAGATATGGCCATATCTAGTTCAATTCTGCTTAGGAAACTGACAAGAACAGTAGATCCTCTTCAGTCCAATACACTGTAGTAGCTGGGAAAAGACGCGAGTGTTATTTGCACTGTGTATGGCAATAGGAGCACAATAGTGTCTCTTCTTATCAGAAAACAACTCTTACTCATAGGACAAGAAACTGCATGGGATTCAACTCCATTTCTGACTGGGAAACAAACACTAGCTTGCCTTACAAGAAAGACTCTCTGATTTTGAGAAAAGAGCACTCTTCTGTGTTTCCTATGGATTCAGAATAGTGAGCTTGCTCAGAAAAAAAGAACTGTGATTCCTACACACACGGGACATATCTCCTTCAACTCTGCTTAGGAAACTGACAAGAACAGTAGCTACGCTTCAGTCCAATACACTGTACTTGCTGGGAACAGACGCGAGTGCTATTTGCACTGTGTATGTAAATGGGAGCGCAATAGTGACTTTCCTTACCAGAAAACAACTCTTGGTCGTAAACCAAAAACTGCATGTGATTCAACTCCATTTAGGACTGGGAAACAAACGCTAGCTCGCCTTACAAAAAACACACTCTGCTTTTGAGAAAAGAGCACTCTTCTACTCTACTGTGTTTCCTATAGGGCCAGAACAGTGAGCTTGCTCAGAACAAAAGAACTGTGCTTCCTACACACAGGGGCCATATCTAGTTTAAGTCTGCTTAGGAAACAGACAAGAACAGTAGCTCCTCTTCAGTCCAAAACACTGTACATGCTGGGAACAGAAGACAGGGCTATTTGCCCTTTGTATGACAATGGGAGCACAATAGTGACTCTTCTTACCAGAAAACAACTCTTGCTCGTAGGACCAAAAACTGGATGTGATTCAACTCCATTTAGGACTGGGAAACAAACGGTAGTTCGCCTTACAAGAAACACACTCTGCTTTTGAGAAAAGAGCACTCTTCTACTCTACTGTGTTTACTATAGGGCCATCAGAGTGAGCTTGCTCAGAACAAAAGAACTGTGCTTCCTACAAATACTGCCATATCTAGTTCAATTCTGCTTAGGAAACTGAAAAGAACAGTAGCTCCTGTTCAGTCCAATACACTGTACATGCTGTGAACAGATGCCAGAGCTATTTGCCCTGTGTATGACAATGGGAGCGCGATAGTGACTTTCCTTACCAGAAAACAACTCTTGGTCGTAGGACCAAAAACTGCATGTGATTCAACTCCATTTAGGACTGGGAAACAAACGCTAGCTCGCCTTACAAAAAACACACTCTGCTTTTGAGAAAAGAGCACTCTTCTACTCTACTGTGTTTTCTAGGGGGTCTGAACAGTGAGCTTGCTCAGAACAAAAGTACTGTGCTTCCTACACACACGGGCCTTATCTAGTTCATCTCTGCTTAGGAAACTGACAAGAACAGTAGCTCTGCTTCAGTCCAATACACTGTACTTGCTGGGAACAGACGCGAGTGCTATTGGCGCTGTTTATGGCAATGGGAGCACAATAGTGACTTTCTTTAACAGAAAACAACTCTTGCTCATAGGACCAGAAACTGCATGTGATTCAGCTCCATTTCGGACTGGGAAACAAATGCTAGCTCGCCTTACAAGAAACACACTCTGCTTTTGAGAAAAGAGCACTCTTCTACTCTACTGTGTTTCCTATGGGGTCCAAACAGTGAGCTTGCTCAGAACAAAAGAACTGTGCTTCCTACACACACGGACCATATGTAGTTCAACTCTGCTTAGGAAACTGACAAGAACAGTAGATCCTCTTCAGTCCAATACACTGTACTTGCTGGGCACATACGCCAGTGCTATTTGCACTGTGTATGGCAATAGGAGCACAATAGTGTCTCTTCTTATCAGAAAACAACTCTTGCTCATAAGACCAGAAACTGCATGGGATTCAACTCCATTTCTGACTGGGAAACAAACACTAGCTCGCCTTACAAGAAACACACTCTGCTTTTGAGAAAAGAGCACTCTTCTACTCGACTGTGTATCCTATGGGGTTCGAACAGTGAGCTTGCTCAGAACAAAAGAACTGGGCTTCCTACACACACGGGCCATATCTAGTTCAACTCTGCTTAGGAAACTGACAAGAACGGTAGCTCCTCTTCAGTCCAATACACTGTACTAGCTGGGAACGGACGCGAGTGCTATTTGCACTGTGTATGACAATAGGAGCACAATAGTGATTCTTCTTATCAGAAAACAACTCTTACTCATAGGACAAGAACCTGCATGGGATTCAACTCCATTTCTGACTGGGAAACAAACACTAGCTCGCCTTACAAGAAAGACTCTCTGATTTTGAGAAAAGAGCACTCTTCTACTCTACTGTGTTTCCTATGGGGTCCGAAGAGTGAGCTTGCTCAGAAAAAAAGAACTGTGATTCCTACAAACACAAGACACATCTCGTTCAACTCTGCTTAGGAAACTGACAAGAACAGTAGCTCTGCTTCAGTCCAATACACTGTACTTGCTGGGAACAGACGCGAGTGCTATTTGCACTGTGTATGTAAATGGGAGCGCAATAGTGACTTTCCTTAGGAGAAAAAAACTCTTGGTCGTAGGACCAAAAACTGCATGTGATTCAACTCCATTTAGGACTGGGAAACAAACGGTAGCTCGCCTTATAAGAAACACACTCTGCTTTTGAGAAAAGAGCACTCTTCTACTCTACTGTGTTTACTATAGGGCCAGAAGAGTGAGCTTGCTCAGAACAAAACAACTGTGCTTCCTACAAATACTGCCAAATCTAGTTCAATTCTGCTTAGGAAACTGAAAAGAACAGTAGCTCCTGTTCAGTCCAATACACTGTACATGCTGGGAACAGACGCCAGTGCTATTTGCCCTTTGTATGACAATGGGAGCACAATAGTGACTCTTATTACCAGAAAACAACTCTTGCTCGTAGGACAAGAAACTGCATGTGATTCAACTCCATTTAGGACTGGGAAACAAACGCTAGCTCGCTTAACAAGAAACACACTCTGCTTTTGAGAAAAGAGCACTCTTCTACTCGACTGTGTATCCTATGGGGTCCGAACAGTGAGCTTGCTCAGAACAAAAGAACTGTGCTTCCTACACACAGGGGCCATATCTAGTTCAACTCTGCTTAGGAAACTGACAAGAACAGTAGCTCCGCTTCAGTCCAATACACTGTACTTGCTGGGAACAGATGCGAGTGCTATTTACACTGTGTATGGCAATTGGAGCGCAACAGTGACTTTATTACCAGAAAACAACTCTTGCTCGTAGGAACAAAAACTGCATGTGATACAACTCCATTTAGGACTGGGAAACAAACGCTAGCTCGCCTTACAAGAAACACACTCTGCTTTTGAGAAAAGAGCACTCTTCTACTCTACTCTCTTTCCTATGGGGTCCGAACATTGAGCTTGCTCAGAACAAAAGAACTGTGCTTCCTACACACACGGGCCATATCTAGTTCAACTCTGCTTAGGAAACTGACAAGAACAGTAGCTCCTCTTCAGTCCAATACACTGTACTTGCTGGGAACAGACACGAGTGCTATTTGCACTGCGTATGGCAATGGGAGTGCAATAGTGACTTTCCTTACCAGAAAACAGCTCTTGCTCGTAGGACCAGAAACTGCATGTGATTCAGCTCCATGTAGGACGGGAAACAAATGCTAGCTCGCCTTACAAGAAACACACTCTGCTTTTGAGAAAAGAGCACGGGTCTACACTACTGTGTTTCCTATGGGGTCCGAACAGTGAGCTTGCTCAGAACAAAAGAACTGTGCTTCCTACACACACGGACCATATGTAGTTCAACTCTGCTTAGGAAAATGAGAAGAACAGTAGCTCCTCTTCAGTCCAATACACTGTACTTGCTGGTAACAGACGCCAGTGCTATTTGCACTGTGTATTGCAATAGGAGCACAATAGTGTCTCTTCTTATCAGAAAACAACTCTTGCTCATAGGACCAGAAACTGCATGGGATTCAACGCCATTTCTGAATGGGAAACAAACACTTGCTCGCCTTACAAGAAAGACACTCTGATTTTGAGAAAAGAGCACTCTTCTACTCTACTGTGTTTTCTATGGGGTCCGAATAGTGAGCTTGCTCAGAACAAAAGAACTGTGCTTCCTACACACAGGGGCCATATCAAGTTCATCTCTGCTTAGGAAACTGACAAGAACAGTAGCTACGCTTCAGTCCAATACACTGTACTTGCTGGGAACAGACGCGAGTGATATTTGCACTGTGTATGGAAATGGGAGCGCAATACTGACTTTCTTTACCAGAAAACAACTCTTGCTCGTAGGACCAGAAACTGCATGGGATTCAACTCCATTTCGAACTGGGAAACAAACACTAGCTCACCTTACAAAAAACAAACTCTGCTTTTGAGAAAAGAGCACTCTTCTACTTTACTGTGTTTCCTATGGGGTCCGAACAGTGAGCTTGCTCAGAACAAAAGAACTGTGCTTCCTACACACAGGGGCCATATCTAGTTCAACTCTGCTTAGGAAACTGAAAAGAACAGTAGCTCCGCTTCAGTCCAATACACTGTACTTGCTGGGAACAGATGCGAGTGCTATTTGCACTGTGTATGGCAATGGGAGCGCAATAGTGACTTTATTACCAGAACACAACTCTTGCTCGTAGGACCAAAAACTGGATGTGATTCAACTCCATTTAGAACTGGAAACAAACGCTAGCTCGCCTTACAAGAAACACACTCTGCTTTTGAGAAAAGAGCACTCTTCTACTCTACTGTGTTTCCTATGGGGTCCAAATAGTGAGCTTGCTCAGAAAAAAAGAACTGTGCTTCCTACAAATACTGCCATATCTAGTTCAATTCTGCTTAGGAAACTGAAAAGAACAGTAGCTCCTGTTCAGACCAATACACTGTACATGCTGTGAACAGATGCCAGAGCTATTTGCCCTGTGTATGACAATGGGAGCGCAATAGTGACTTTCCTTACCAGAAAACAACTCTTGGTCGTAGGACCAAAAACTGCATGTGATTCAACTCCATTTAGGACTGGGAAACAAACGCTAGCTCGCCTTACAAAAAACACACTCTGCTTTTGAGAAAAGAGCACTCTTCTACTCTACTGTGTTTCCTATAGGGCCATCAGAGTGAGCTTGCTCAGAACAAAAGAACTGTGCTTCCTACAAATACTGCCATATCTAGTTCAATTCTGCTTAGGAAACTGAAAAGAACAGTAGCTCCTGTTCAGTCCAATACACTGTACATGCTGTGAACAGATGCCAGAGCTATTTGCCCTGTGTATGACAATGGGAGCACAATAGTGACTTTCCTTACCAGAAAACAACTCTTGGTCGTAGGACCAAAAACTGCATGTGATTCAACTCCATTTAGGACTGGGAAACAAACGCTAGCTCGCCTTACAAAAAACACACTCTGCTTTTGAGAAAAGAGCACTCTTCTACTCTACTGTGTTTTCTAGGGGGTCTGAACAGTGAGCTTGCTCAGAACAAAAGTACTGTGCTTCCTACACACACGGGCCTTATCTAGTTCATCTCTGCTTAGGAAACTGACAAGAACAGTAGCTCTGCTTCAGTCCAATACACTGTACTTGCTGGGAACAGACGCGAGTGCTATTGGCGCTGTGTATGGCAATGGGAGCACAATAGTGACTTTCCTTACCAGAAAACAACTCTTGCTCATAGGACCAGAAACTGCATGTGATTCAGCTCCATTTAGGACTGGGAAACAAATGCTAGCTCGCCTTACATGAAACACACTCTGCTTTTGAGAAAAGAGCACTCTTCTACTCTACTGTGTTTCCTATGGGGTCCAAACAGTGAGCTTGCTCAGAACAAAAGAACTGTGCATCCTACACACACGGACCATATGTAGTTCAACTCTGCTTAGGAAACTGACAAGAACAGTAGATCCTCTTCAGTCCAATACACTGTACTTGCTGGGCACATACGCCAGTGCTATTTGCACTGTGTATGGCAATAGGAGCACAATAGTGTCTCTTCTTATCAGAAAACAACTCTTGCTCATAAGACCAGAAACTGCATGGGATTCAACTCCATTTCTGACTGGGAAACAAACACTAGCTCGCCTTACAAGAAACACACTCTGCTTTTGAGAAAAGAGCACTCTTCTACTCGACTGTGTATCCTATGGGGTCCGAACAGTGAGCTTGCTCAGAACAAAAGAACTGGGCTTCCTACACACACGGGCCATATCTAGTTCAACTCTGCTTAGGAAACTGACAAGAACGGTAGCTCCTCTTCAGTCCAATATACTGTACTAGCTGGGAACGGACGCGAGTGCTATTTGCACTGTGTATGACAATAGGAGCACAATAGTGACTCTTCTTATCAGAAAACAACTCTTACTCATAGGACAAGAAACTGCATGGGATTCAACTCCATTTCTGACTGGGAAACAAACACTAGCTCGCCTTACAAGAAAGACTCTCTGATTTTGAGAAAAGAGCACTCTTCTACTCTACTGTGTTTCCTATGGGGTCCGAATAGTGAGCTTGCTCAGAAAAAAAGAACTGTGATTCCTACAAACACAAGACACATCTCGTTCAACTCTGCTTAGGAAACTGACAAGAACAGTAGCTCTGCTTCAGTCCAATACACTGTACTTGCTGGGAACAGACGCGAGTGCTATTTGCACTGTGTATGTAAATGGGAGCGCAATAGTGACTTTCCTTACGAGAAAAAAACTCTTGGTCGTAGGACCAAAAACTGCATGTGATTCAACTCCATTTAGGACTGGGAAACAAACGCTATCTCGCCTTACAAGAAACACACTCTGCTTTTGAGAAAAGAGCACTCTTCTACTCTACTGTGTTTACTATAGGGCCAGAAGAGTGAGCTTGCTCAGAACAAAACAACTGTGCTTCCTACAAATACTGCCAAATCTAGTTCAATTCTGCTTAGGAAACTGAAAAGAACAGTAGCTCCTGTTCAGTCCAATACACTGTACATGCTGGGAACAGACGCCAGTGCTATTTGCCCTTTGTATGACAATGGGAGCACAATAGTGACTCTTATTACCAGAAAACAACTCTTGCTCGTAGGACAAGAAACTGCATGTGATTCAACTCCATTTAGGACTGGGAAACAAACGCTAGCTCGCTTAACAAGAAACACACTCTGCTTTTGAGAAAAGAGCACTCTTGTACTCGACTGTGTATCCTATGGGGTCCGAACAGTGAGCTTGCTCAGAACAAAAGAACTGTGCTTCCTACACACAGGGGCCATATCTAGTTCAACTCTGCTTAGGAAACTGACAAGAACAGTAGCTCCGCTTCAGTCCAATACACTGTACTTGCTGGGAACAGATGCGAGTGCTATTTACACTGTGTATGGCAATTGGAGCGCAACAGTGACTTTATTACCAGAAAACAACTCTTGCTCGTAGGAACAAAAACTGCATGTGATACAACTCCATTTAGGACTGGGAAACAAACGCTAGCTCGCCTTACAAGAAACACACTCTGCTTTTGAGAAAAGAGCACTCTTCTACTCTACTCTCTTTCCTATGGGGTCCGAACATTGAGCTTGCTCAGAACAAAAGAACTGTGCTTCCTACACACACGGGCCATATCTAGTTCAACTCTGCTTAGGAAACTGACAAGAACAGTAGCTCCTCTTCAGTCCAATACACTGTACTTGCTGGGAACAGACGCGAGTGCTATTGGCACTGCATATGGCAATGGGAGTGCAATAGTGACTTTCCTTACCAGAAAACAACTCTTGCTCGTAGGACCAGAAACTGCATGTGATTCAGCTCCATGTAGGACGGGAAACAAATGCTAGCTCGCCTTACAAGAAACACACTCTGCTTTTGAGCAAAGAGCACGCGTCTACACTACTGTGTTTCCTATGGGGTCCGAACAGTGAGCTTGCTCAGAACAAAAGAACTGTGCTTCCTACACACACGGACCATATGTAGTTCAACTCTGCTTAGGAAAATGAGAAGAACAGTAGCTCCTCTTCAGTCCAATACACTGTACTTGCTGGTAACAGACGCCAGTGCTATTTGCACTGTGTATGGCAATAGGAGCACAATAGTGTCGCTTCTTATCAGAAAACAACTCTTGCTCATAGGACCAGAAACTGCATGGGATTCAACGCCATTTCTGACTGGGAAACAAACACTAGCTCGCCTTACAAGAAAGACACTCTGATTTTGAGAAAAGAGCACTCTTCTACTCTACTGTGTTTCCTATGGGGTCCGAATAGTGAGCTTGCTCAGAACAAAAGAACTGTGCTTCCTACACACAGGGGCCATATCTAGTTCATCTCTGCTTAGGAAACTGACAAGAACAGTAGCTACGCTTCAGTCCAATACACTGTATTTGCTGGGAACAGACGCGAGTGATATTTGCACTGTGTATGGAAATGGGAGCGCAATAGTGACTTTCTTTACCAGAAAACAACTCTTGCTCGTAGGACCAGAAACTGCATGGGATTCAACTCCATTTCGAACTGGGAAACAAACACTAGCTCGCCTTACAAAAAACAAACTCTGCTTTTGAGAAAAGAGCACTCTTCTACTTTACTGTGTTTCCTATGGGGTCCGAACAGTGAGCTTGCTCAGAACAAAAGAACTGTGCTTCCTACACACAGGGGCCATATCTAGTTCAACTCTGCTTAGGAAACTGAAAAGAACAGTAGCTCCGCTTCAGTCCAATACGCTGTACTGGCTGGGAACAGATGCGAGTGCTATTTGCACTGTGTATGGCAATGGGAGCGCAATAGTGACTTTATTACCAGAAAACAACTCTTGCTCGTAGGACCAAAAACTGGATGTGATTCAACTCCATTTAGAACTGGAAACAAACGCTAGCTTGCCTTACAAGAAACACACTCTGCTTTTGAGAAAAGAGCACTCTTCTACTCTACTGTGTTTCCTATGGGGTACGAATAGTGAGCTTGCTCAGAACAAAAGAACTGTGCTTCCTACACACACGGGCCATATCTAGTTCAACTCTGCTTAGGAAACTGACAAGAACGGTAGCTCCTCTTCAGTCCAATACAGTGTACTAGCTCGGAACAGACGCGAGTGCTGTTTGCCCTGTGTATGGCAATAGGAGCACAATAGTGACTGTTCTTATCAGAAAACAACTCTTACTCATAGGACAAGAAACTGCATGGGATTCAACTCCATTTCTGACTGGGAAACAAACACTAGCTCGC
This sequence comes from Peromyscus eremicus, assembly GCF_949786415.1. NCBI lineage: Eukaryota > Metazoa > Chordata > Mammalia > Rodentia > Cricetidae > Peromyscus > Peromyscus eremicus. Next base: position 21,638 of record NW_026735600.1, on the reverse strand, counting down.
CTTACAAGAAAGACTCTCTGATTTTGAGAAAAGAGCACTCTTCTACTCTACTGTGTTTCCTATGGGGTCCAAATAGTGAGCTTGCTCAGAAAAAAAGAACTGTGCTTCCTACAAATACTGCCATATCTAGTTCAATTCTGCTTAGGAAACTGAAAAGAACAGTAGCTCCTGTTCGGTCCAATACACTGTACATGCTGTGAACAGATGCCAGAGCTATTTGCCCTGTGTATGACAATGGGAGCGCAATAGTGACTTTCCTTACCAGAAAACAACTCTTGGTCGTAGGACCAAAAACTGCATGTGATTCAACTCCATTTAGCACTGGGAAACAAACGCTAGCTCGCCTTACAAAAAACACACTCTGCTTTTGAGAAAAGAGCACTCTTCTACTCTACTGTGTTTCCTATAGGGCCATCAGAGTGAGCTTGCTCAGAACAAAAGAACTGTGCTTCCTACAAATACTGCCATATCTAGTTCAATTCTGCTTAGGAAACTGAAAAGAACAGTAGCTCCTGTTCAGTCCAATACACTGTACATGCTGTGAACAGATGCCAGAGCTATTTGCCCTGTGTATGACAATGGGAGCACAATAGTGACTTTCCTTACCAGAAAACAACTCTTGGTCGTAGGACCAAAAACTGCATGTGATTCAACTCCATTTAGGACTGGGAAACAAACGCTAGCTCGCCTTACAAAAAACACACTCTGCTTTTGAGAAAAGAGCACTCTTCTACTCTACTGTGTTTTCTAGGGGGTCTGAACAGTGAGCTTGCTCAGAACAAAAGTACTGTGCTTCCTACACACACGGGCCTTATCTAGTTCATCTCTGCTTAGGAAACTGACAAGAACAGTAGCTCTGCTTCAGTCCAATACACTGTACTTGCTGGGAACAGACGCGAGTGCTATTGGCGCTGTGTATGGCAATGGGAGCACAATAGTGACTTTGCTTACCAGAAAACAACTCTTGCTCATAGGACCAGAAACTGCATGTGATTCAGCTCCATTTAGGACTGGGAAACAAATGCTAGCTCGCCTTACATGAAACACACTCTGCTTTTGAGAAAAGAGCACTCTTCTACTCTACTGTGTTTCCTATGGGGTCCAAACAGTGAGCTTGCTCAGAACAAAAGAACTGTGCATCCTACACACACGGACCATATGTAGTTCAACTCTGCTTAGGAAACTGACAAGAACAGTAGATCCTCTTCAGTCCAATACACTGTACTTGCTGGGCACATACGCCAGTGCTATTTGCACTGTGTATGGCAATAGGAGCACAATAGTGTCTCTTCTTATCAGAAAACAACTCTTGCTCATAAGACCAGAAACTGCATGGGATTCAACTCCATTTCTGACTGGGAAACAAACACTAGCTCGCCTTACAAGAAACACACTCTGCTTTTGAGAAAAGAGCACTCTTCTACTCGACTGTGTATCCTATGGGGTCCGAACAGTGAGCTTGCTCAGAACAAAAGAACTGGGCTTCCTACACACACGGGCCATATCTAGTTCAACTCTGCTTAGGAAACTGACAAGAACGGTAGCTCCTCTTCAGTCCAATATACTGTACTAGCTGGGAACGGACGCGAGTGCTATTTGCACTGTGTATGACAATAGGAGCACAATAGTGACTCTTCTTATCAGAAAACAACTCTTACTCATAGGACAAGAAACTGCATGGGATTCAACTCCATTTCTGACTGGGAAACAAACACTAGCTCGCCTTACAAGAAAGACTCTCTGATTTTGAGAAAAGAGCACTCTTCTACTCTACTGTGTTTCCTATGGGGTCCGAAGAGTGAGCTTGCTCAGAAAAAAAGAACTGTGATTCCTACAAACACAAGACACATCTCGTTCAACTCTGCTTAGGAAACTGACAAGAACAGTAGCTCTGCTTCAGTCCAATACACTGTACTTGCTGGGAACAGACGCGAGTGCTATTTGCACTGTGTATGTAAATGGGAGCGCAATAGTGACTTTCCTTACGAGAAAAAAACTCTTGGTCGTAGGACCAAAAACTGCATGTGATTCAACTCCATTTAGGACTGGGAAACAAACGCTATCTCGCCTTACAAGAAACACACTCTGCTTTTGAGAAAAGAGCACTCTTCTACTCTACTGTGTTTACTATAGGGCCAGAAGAGTGAGCTTGCTCAGAACAAAACAACTGTGCTTCCTACAAATACTGCCAAATCTAGTTCAATTCTGCTTAGGAAACTGAAAAGAACAGTAGCTCCTGTTCAGTCCAATACACTGTACATGCTGGGAACAGACGCCAGTGCTATTTGCCCTTTGTATGACAATGGGAGCACAATAGTGACTCTTATTACCAGAAAACAACTCTTGCTTGTAGGACAAGAAACTGCATGTGATTCAACTCCATTTAGGACTGGGAAACAAACGCTAGCTCGCTTAACAAGAAACACACTCTGCTTTTGAGAAAAGAGCACTCTTGTACTCGACTGTGTATCCTATGGGGTCCGAACAGTGAGCTTGCTCAGAACAAAAGAACTGTGCTTCCTACACACAGGGGCCATATCTAGTTCAACTCTGCTTAGGAAACTGACAAGAACAGTAGCTCCGCTTCAGTCCAATACACTGTACTTGCTGGGAACAGATGCGAGTGCTATTTACACTGTGTATGGCAATTGGAGCGCAACAGTGACTTTATTACCAGAAAACAACTCTTGCTCGTAGGAACAAAAACTGCATGTGATACAACTCCATTTAGGACTGGGAAACAAACGCTAGCTCGCCTTACAAGAAACACACTCTGCTTTTGAGAAAAGAGCACTCTTCTACTCTACTCTCTTTCCTATGGGGTCCGAACATTGAGCTTGCTCAGAACAAAAGAACTGTGCTTCCTACACACACGGGCCATATCTAGTTCAACTCTGCTTAGGAAACTGACAAGAACAGTAGCTCCTCTTCAGTCCAATACACTGTACTTGCTGGGAACAGACGCGAGTGCTATTGGCACTGCGTATGGCAATGGGAGTGCAATAGTGACTTTCCTTACCAGAAAACAACTCTTGCTCGTAGGACCAGAAACTGCATGTGATTCAGCTCCATGTAGGACGGGAAACAAATGCTAGCTCGCCTTACAAGAAACACACTCTGCTTTTGAGCAAAGAGCACGCGTCTACACTACTGTGTTTCCTATGGGGTCCGAACAGTGAGCTTGCTCAGAACAAAAGAACTGTGCTTCCTACACACACGGACCATATGTAGTTCAACTCTGCTTAGGAAAATGAGAAGAACAGTAGCTCCTCTTCAGTCCAATACACTGTACTTGCTGGTAACAGACGCCAGTGCTATTTGCACTGTGTATGGCAATAGGAGCACAATAGTGTCGCTTCTTATCAGAAAACAACTCTTGCTCATAGGACCAGAAACTGCATGGGATTCAACGCCATTTCTGACTGGGAAACAAACACTAGCTCGCGTTACAAGAAAGACACTCTGATTTTGAGAAAAGAGCACTCTTCTACTCTACTGTGTTTCCTATGGTGTCCGAATAGTGAGCTTGCTCAGAACAAAAGAACTGTGCTTCCTACACACAGGGGCCATATCTAGTTCATCTCTGCTTAGGAAACTGACAAGAACAGTAGCTACGCTTCAGTCCAATACACTGTATTTGCTGGGAACAGACGCGAGTGATATTTGCACTGTGTATGGAAATGGGAGCGCAATAGTGACTTTCTTTACCAGAAAACAACTCTTGCTCGTAGGACCAGAAACTGCATGGGATTCAACTCCATTTCGAACTGGGAAACAAACACTAGCTCGCCTTACAAAAAACAAACTCTGCTTTTGAGAAAAGAGCACTCTTCTACTTTACTGTGTTTCCTATGGGGTCCGAACAGTGAGCTTGCTCAGAACAAAAGAACTGTGCTTCCTACACACAGGGGCCATATCTAGTTCAACTCTGCTTAGGAAACTGAAAAGAACAGTAGCTCCGCTTCAGTCCAATACGCTGTACTTGCTGGGAACAGATGCGAGTGCTATTTGCACTGTGTATGGCAATGGGAGCGCAATAGTGACTTTATTACCAGAAAACAACTCTTGCTCGTAGGACCAAAAACTGGATGTGATTCAACTCCATTTAGAACTGGAAACAAACGCTAGCTTGCCTTACAAGAAACACACTCTGCTTTTGAGAAAAGAGCACTCTTCTACTCTACTGTGTTTCCTATGGGGTACGAATAGTGAGCTTGCTCAGAACAAAAGAACTGTGCTTCCTACACACACGGGCCATATCTAGTTCAACTCTGCTTAGGAAACTGACAAGAACGGTAGCTCCTCTTCAGTCCAATACAGTGTACTAGCTCGGAACAGACGCGAGTGCTGTTTGCCCTGTGTATGGCAATAGGAGCACAATAGTGACTGTTCTTATCAGAAAACAACTCTTACTCATAGGACAAGAAACTGCATGGGATTCAACTCCATTTCTGACTGGGAAACAAACACTAGCTCGCCTTACAAGAAAGACTCTCTGATTTTGAGAAAAGAGCACTCTTCTACTCTACTGTGTTTCCTATGGGGTCCAAATAGTGAGCTTGCTCAGAAAAAAAGAACTGTGCTTCCTACAAATACTGCCATATCTAGTTCAATTCTGCTTAGGAAACTGAAAAGAACAGTAGCTCCTGTTCGGTCCAATACACTGTACATGCTGTGAACAGATGCCAGAGCTATTTGCCCTGTGTATGACAATGGGAGCGCAATAGTGACTTTCCTTACCAGAAAACAACTCTTGGTCGTAGGACCAAAAACTGCATGTGATTCAACTCCATTTAGGACTGGGAAACAAACGCTAGCTCGCCTTACAAAAAACACACTCTGCTTTTGAGAAAAGAGCACTCTTCTACTCTACTGTGTTTACTATAGGGCCAGAAGAGTGAGCTTGCTCAGAACAAAAGAACTGTGCTTCATACAAATACTGCCATATCTAGTTCAATTCTGCTTAGGAAACTGAAAAGAACAGTAGCTCCTGTTCAGTCCAATACACTGTACATTCTGGGAACAGACGCCAGTGCTATTTGCCCTTTGTATGACAATGGGAGCACAATAGTGACTCTTATTACCAGAAAACAACTCTTGCTCGTAGGACAAGAAATTGCATGTGATTCAACTCCATTTAGGACTGGGAAACAAATGCTAGCTCGCCTAACAAGAAACACACTCTGCTTTTGAGAAAAGAGCACTCTTCTACTCGACTGTGTATCCTATGGGGTCCGAACAGTGAGCTTGCTCAGAACAAAAGAACTGTGCTTCCTACACACAGGGGCCATATCTAGTTCAACTCTGTTTAGGAAACTGACAAGAACAGTAGCTCCGCTTCAGTCCAATACACTGTACTTGCTGGGAACAGATGCGAGTGCTATTTACACTGTGTATGGCAATTGGAGCGCAACAGTGACTTTATTACCAGAAAACAACTCTTGCTCGTAGGAACAAAAACTGCATGTGCTTCAACTCCATTTAGGACTTGGAAACAAACGCTAGCTCGCCTTACAAGAAACACACTCTGCTTTTGAGAAAAGAGCAGTCTTCTACTCTACTGTGTTTCCTATGGGGTCCGAACAGTGAGCTTGCTCAGAACAAAAGAACTGTGCATCCTACACACACGGACTATATGTAGTTCAACTCTGCTTAGGAAACTGACAAGAACAGTAGATCCTCTTCCGTCCAATACACTGTACTTGCTGGGAACAGAGGCGAGTGCTATTTGCACTGTGTATGGCAATAGGAGACAATAGTGACCCTTCTTATCTGAAAACAACTCTTACTCATAGGACCAGAAACTGCATGGGATTCAACTCCATTTCTGCCTGGGAAACAAACACCTGCTCGCCTTACAAGAAAGACACTCTGATTTTGAGAAAAGAGCACTCTTCTACTTTACTGTGTTTCCTATGGGGTCCGAATAGTGAGCTTGCTCAGAACAAAAGAACTGTGCTTCCTACACACAAGGGCCATATCTAGTTCAACTCTGCTTAGGAAACTAACAAGAACAGTAGCTATGCTTCAGTCCAATACACTGTACTTGCTGGGAACAGACGCGAGTGCTATTTGCACTGTGTATGTAAATGGGAGCGCAATAGTGACTTTCCTTACCAGAAAACAACTCTTGGTCGTAGGACAAGAAAGTGCATGTGATTCGACTCCATTTAGGACTGGGAAACAAACGCTATCTCACCTTACAAAAAACACACTCTGCTTTTGAAAAAAGAGCACTCTTCTACTCTACTGTGTTTTCTAGGGGGTCTGAACAGTAAGCTTGCTCAGAACAAAAGTACTGTGCTTCCTACACACACGGGCCTTATCTAGTTCATCACTGCTTAGGAAACTGACAAGAACAGTAGCTCTGCTTCAGTCCAATACACTGTACTTGCTGGGAACAGACGCGAGTGCTATTGGCACTGTGTATGGCAATGGGAGCACAATAGTGACTTTCCTTACCAGAAAACAACTCTTGCTCATAGGACCAGAAACTGCATGTGATTCAGCTCCATTTAGGACTGGGAAACAAATGCTAGCTCGCCTTACAAGAAACACACTCTGCTTTTGAGAAAAGAGCACTCTTCTACTCTACTGTGTTTCCTATGGGGTCCGAACAGTGAGCTTGCTCAGAACAAAAGAACTGTGCTTCCTACACACACGGACCATATGTAGTTCAACTCTGCTTAGGAAACTGACAAGAACAGTAGATCCTCTTCAGTCCAATACACTGTACTTGCTGGGCACAGACGCCAGTGCTATTTGCACTGTGTATGGCAATAGGAGCACAATAGTGTCTCTTCTTATCAGAAAACAACTCTTGCTCATAAGACCAGAAACTGCATGGGATTCAACTCCATTTCTGACTGGGAAACAAACACTAGCTCGCCTTACAAGAAACACACTCTTCTTTTGAGAAAAGAGCACTCTTCTACTCGACTGTGTATCCTATGGGGTCCGAACAGTGAGCTTGCTCAGAACAAAAGAACTGGGCTTCCTACACACACGGGCCATATCTAGTTCAACTCTGCTTAGGAAACTGACAAGAACGGTAGCTCCTCTTCAGTCCAATACACTGTACTAGCTGGGAACAGACGCGAGTGCTATTTGCACTGTGTATGACAATAGGAGCACAATAGTGACTCTTCTTATCAGAAAACAACTCTTACTCATAGGACAAGAAACTGCATGGGATTCAACACCATTTCTGACTGGGAAACAAACACTAGCTCGCCTTACAAGAAAGACTCTCTGATTTTGAGAAAAGAGCACTCTTCTACTCTACTGTGTTTCCTATGGGTTCCGAATAGTGAGCTTGCTCAGAAAAAAAGAACTGTGATTCCTACACACACGGGACACATCTCGTTCAACTCTGCTTAGCAAACTGACAAGAACAGTAGCTCCGCTTCAGTCCAATACACTGTACTTGCTGGGAACAGACACGAGTGCTATTTGCACTGTGTATGTAAATGGGAGCGCAATAGGGACTTTCCTTACCAGAAAAAAACTCTTGGTCGTAGGACCAAAAACTGCATGTGATTCAACTCCATTTAGGACTGGGAAACAAACGGTAGTTCGCCTTACAAGAAACACACTCTGCTTTTGAGAAAAGAGCACTCTTCTACTCTACTGTGTTTACTATAGGGCCAGAAGAGTGAGCTTGCTCAGAAAAAAGAACTGTTCTTCCTACAAATACTGCCATATCCAGTTCAATTCTGCTTAGGAAACTGAAAAGAACAGTAGCTCCTGTTCAGTCCAATACACTGTACATGCTGTGAACAGATGCCAGAGCTATTTGCCCTGTGTATGACAATGGGAGCGCAATAGTGTCTTTCCTTACCAGAAAACAACTCTTGGTCGTAGGACCAAAAACTGCATGTGATTCAACTCCATTTAGGACTGGGAAACAAACGCTAGCTCGCCTTACAAAAAACACACTCTGCTTTTGAGAAAAGAGCACTCTTCTACTCTACTGTGTTTCCTATGGGGTCCGAACAGTGAGCTTGCTCAGAACAAAAGAACTGTGCATCCTACACACACGGACCATATGTAGTTCAACTCTGCTTAGGAAACTGACAAGAACAGTAGCTCCTCTTCAGTCCAATACACTGTACTTGCTGGGAACAGAGGCGAGTGCTATTTGCACTGTGTATGGCAATAGGAGACAATAGTGACCCTTCTTATCAGAAAACAACTCTTGCTCATAGGACCAGAAACTGCATGGGATTCAACTCCATTTCTGCCTGGGAAACAAACACCTGCTAGCCTTACAAGAAAGACACTCTGATTTTGAGAAAAGAGCACTCTTCTACTTTACTGTGTTTCCTATGGTGTCCGAATAGTGAGCTTGCTCAGAACAAAAGAACTGTGCTTCCTACACACAGGGGCCATATCTAGTTCAACTCTGCTTAGGAAACTAACAAGAACAGAAGCTATGCTTCAGTCCAATACACTGTACTTGCTGGGAACAGACGCGAGTGCTATTTGCACTGTGTATGTAAATGGGAGCGCAATAGTGACTTTCCTTACCAGAAAACAACTCTTGGTCGTAGGACAAGAAAGTGCATGTGATTCGACTCCATTTAGGACTGGGAAACAAACGCTATCTCACCTTACAAAAAACACACTCTGCTTTTGAAAAAAAAGCACTCTTCTACTCTACTGTGTTTTCTAGGGGGTCTGAACAGTGAGCTTGCTCAGAACAAAAGTACTGTGCTTCCTACACACACGGGCCTTATCTAGTTCATCTCTGCTTAGGAAACTGACAAGAACAGTAGCTCTGCTTCAGTCCAATACACTGTACTTGCTGGGAACAGACGCGAGTGCTATTGGCACTGTGTATGGCAATGGGAGCACAATAGTGACTTTCCTTACCAGAAATCAACTCTTGCTCATAGGACCAGAAACTGCATGTGATTCAGCTCCATTTAGGACTGGGAAACAAATGCTAGCTCGCCTTACAAGAAACACACTCTGCTTTTGAGAAAAGAGCACTCTTCTACTCTACTGTGTTTCCTATGGGGTCCGAACAGTGAGCTTGCTCAGAACAAAAGAACTGTGCTTCCTACACACACGGACCATATGTAGTTCAACTCTGCTTAGGAAACTGACAAGAACAGTAGATCCTCTTCAGTCCAATACACTGTACTTGCTGGGCACAGACGCCAGTGCTATTTGCACTGTGTATGGCAATAGGAGCACAATAGTGTATCTTCTTATCAGAAAACAACTCTTGCTCATAAGACCAGAAACTGCATGGGATTCAACTCCATTTCTGACTGGGAAACAAACACTAGCTCGCCTTACAAGAAACACACTCTTCTTTTGAGAAAAGAGCACTCTTCTACTCGACTGTGTATCCTATGGGGTCCGAACAGTGAGCTTGCTCAGAACAAAAGAACTGGGCTTCCTACACACACGGGCCATATCTAGTTCAACTCTGCTTAGGAAACTGACAAGAACGGTAGCTCCTCTTCAGTCCAATACACTGTACTAGCTGGGAACAGACGCGAGTGCTATTTGCACTGTGTATGACAATAGGAGCACAATAGTGACTCTTCTTATCAGAAAACAACTCTTACTCATAGGACAAGAAACTGCATGGGATTCAACTCCATTTCTGACTGGGAAACAAACACTAGCTCGCCTTACAAGAAAGACTCTCTGATTTTGAGAAAAGAGCACTCTTCTACTCTACTGTGTTTCCTATGGGGTCCGAATAGTGAGCTTGCTCAGAAAAAAAGAACTGTGATTCCTACACACACGGGACACATCTCGTTCAACTCTGCTTAGCAAACTGACAAGAACAGTAGCTCCGCTTCAGTCCAATACACTGTACTTGCTGGGAACAGACGCGAGTGCTATTTGCACTGTGTATGTAAATGGGAGCGCAATAGTGACTTTCCTTACCAGAAAAAAACTCTTGGTCGTAGGACCAAAAACTGCATGTGATTCAACTCCATTTGGGACTGGGAAACAAACGGTAGTTCGCCTTACAAGAAACACACTCTGCTTTTGAGAAAAGAGCACTCTTCTACTCTACTGTGTTTACTATAGGGCCAGAAGAGTGAGCTTGCTCAGAAAAAAGAACTGTGCTTCCTACAAATACTGCCATATCCAGTTCAATTCTGCTTAGGAAACTGAAAAGAACAGTAGCTCCTGTTCAGTCCAATACACTGTACATGCTGTGAACAGATGCCAGAGCTATTTGCCCTGTGTATGACAATGGGAGCGCAATAGTGACTTTCCTTACCAGAAAACAACTCTTGGTCGTAGGACCAAAAACTGCATGTGATTCAACTCCATTTAGGACTGGGAAACAAACGCTAGCTCGCCTTACAAAAAACACACTCTGCTTTTGAGAAAAGAGCACTCTTCTACTCTACTGTGTTTCCTATAGGGCCAGAACAGTGAGCTTGCTCAGAACAAAAGAACTGTGCTTCATACAAATACTGCCATATCTAGTTCAATTCTGCTTAGGAAACTGAAAAGAACAGTAGCTCCTGTTCAGTCCAATACACTGTACATGCTGGGAACAGACGCCAGTGCTATTTGCCCTTTGTATGACAATGGGAGCACAATAGTGACTCTTATTACCAGAAAACAACTCTTGCTCGTAGGACAAGAAACTGCATGTGATTCAACTCCATGTAGGACTGGGAAACAAACGCTAGCTCGCCTAACAAGAAACACACTCTGCTTTTGAGAAAAGAGCACTCTTCTACTCGACTGTGTATCCTATGGGGTCCGAACAGTGAGCTTGCTCAGAAGAAAAGAGCTGTGCTTCCTACACACAGGGGCCATATCTAGTTCAACTCTGCTTAGGAAACTGACAAGAACAGTAGCTCCGCTTCAGTCCAATACACTGTACTTGCTGGGAACAGATGCGAGTGCTATTTACACTGTGTATGGCAATTGGAGCGCAACAGTGACTTTATTACCAGAAAACAACTCTTGCTCGTAGGAACAAAAACGGCATGTGATACAACTCCATTTAGGACTGGGAAACAAACGCTAGCTCGCCTTACAAGAAACACACTCTGCTTTTGAGAAAAGAGCAGTCTTCTACTCTACTGTGTTTCCTATGGGGTCCGAACATTGAGCTTGCTCAGAACAAAAGAACTGTGCTTCCTACACACACGGGCCATATCTAGTTCAACTCTGCTTAGGAAACTGACAAGAACAGTAGCTCCTCTTCAGTCCAATACACTGTACTTGCTGGGAACAGACGCGAGTGCTATTTGCACTGTGTATGGCAATGGGAGCGCAATAGTGACTTTCCTTACCAGAAAACAACTCTTGCTCGTAGGACCAGAAACTGCATGTGATTCAGCTCCATGTAGGACGGGAAACAAATGCTAGCTCGCCTTACAAGAAACACACTCTGCTTTTGAGTAAAGAGCACTCGTCTACACTACTGTGTTTCCTATGGGGTCCGAACAGTGAGCTTGCTCAGAACAAAAGAACTGTGCTTCCTACACACACGGACCATATGTAGTTCAACTGTGCTTAGGAAACTGACAAGAACAGTAGATCCTCTTCAGTCCAATACACTGTACTTGCTGGGAACAGAGGCGAGTGCTATTTGCACTGTGTATGGCAATAGGAGACAATAGTGACCCTTCTTATCAGAAAACAACTCTTGCTCATAGGACCAGAAACTGCATGGGATTCAACTCCCTTTCTGACTGGGAAACAAACACTAGCTTGCCTTACAAGAAAGACACTCTGATTTTGAGAAAAGAGCACTGTTCTACTTTACGGTGTTTCCTATGGGGTCCGAATAGTGAGCTTGCTCAGAACAAAAGAACTGTGCTTCCTTCACACAGGGGCCATATCTAGTTCAACTCTGCTTAGGAAACTGACAAGAACAGTAGCTACGCTTCAGTCCAATACACTGTACTTGCTGGGAACAGACACGAGTGCTATTTGCACTGTGTATGTAAATGGGAGCGCAATAGTGACTTTCCTTACCAGAAAACAACTCTTGGTCGTAGGACAAGAAAGTGCATGTGATTCAACTCCATTTAGGACTGGGAAACAAACGCTATCTCGCCTTACAAAAAACATACTCTGCTTTTGAGAAAAGAGCACTCTTCTACTCTACTGTGTTTTCTAGGGGGTCTGAACAGTGAGCTTGCTCAGAACAAAAGTACTGTGCTTCCTACACACACGGGCCTTTTCTAGTTCATCTCTGCTTAGGAAACTGACAAGAACAGTAGCTCCGCTTCAGTCCAATACACTGTACTTGCTGGAACAGACGCGAGTGCTATTTGCATTGTGTATGGAAATGGGAGCGCAATAGTGACTTTCCTTACCAGAAAACACCTCTTGCTCGTAGGACCAGAAACTGCATGGGATTCAACTCCATTTCTGACTGGGAAACAAACACTAGCTCGCCTTACAAGAAACACACTCTGCTTTTGAGAAAAGAGCACTCTTCTACTCTACTGTGTTTCCTATGGTTCCGAATAGTGAGCTTGCTCAGAACAAAAGAACTGTGCTTCCTACACACAGGGGCCATATCTAGTTCAACTCTGCTTAGCAAACTGAGAAGAACAGTAGCTCCGCTTCAGTCCAATACACTGTACTTGCTGGGAACAGATGCGAGTGCTATATGCACTGTGTATGGCAATGGGAGCGCAATAGTGACTTTATTACCAGAAAACAACTCTTGCTCGTAGGACCAAAAACTGGATGTGATTCAACTCCATTTAGGACTGGAAACAAACGCTAGCTCGCCTTACAAGAAACACACTCTGCTTTTGAGAAAAGAGCAGTCTTCTACTCTACTGTGTTTCCTATGGGGTCCAAACAGTGAGGTTGCTCAGAACAAAAGAACTGTGCTTCCTACACACACGGGCCATATCTAGTTCAACTCTGCTTAGGAAACTGACAAGAACGGTAGCTCCTCTTCAGTCCAATACAGTGTACTAGCTCGGAACAGACGCGAGTGCTGTTTGCCCTGTGTATGGCAATAGGAGCACAATAGTGACTGTTCTTATCAGAAAACAACTCTTACTCATAGGACCAGAAACTGCATGGGATTCAACTCCAGTTCTGCCTGGGAAACAAACACTTGCTCGCCTTGCAAGAAAGACACTCTGATTTTGAGAAAAGAGCACTCTTCTACTTTACTGTGTTTCCTATGGGGTCCGAATAGTGAGCTTGCTCAGAACAAAAGAACTGTGCTTCCTACACACAGGGGCCATATCTAGTTCAACTCTGCTTAGGAAACTGACAAGAACAGTAGCTACGCTTCAGTCCGATACACTGTACTTGCTGGGAACAGACGCGAGTGCTATTTGCACTGTGTATGTAAATGGGAGCGCAATAGTGACTTTCCTTACCAGAAAACAACTCTTGGTCGTAGGACAAGAAAGTGCATGTGATTCGACTCCATTTAGGACTGGGAAACAAACGCTATCTCGCCTTACAAAAAACACACTCTGCTTTTGAAAAAAGAGCACTCTTCTACTCTACTGTGTTTCCTATGGGGTCCGAACAGTGAGCTTGCTCAGAACAAAAGAACTGTGCTTCCTACACACACGGACCATATGTAGTTCAACTCTGCTTAGGAAACTGACAAGAACAGTAGCTCCTCTTCAGTCCAATACACTGTACTTGCTGGGCACAGACGACAGTGCTATTTGCACTGTGTATGGCAATAGGAGCACAAAAGTGTCTCTTCTTATCAGAAAACAACTCTTGCTCATAAGACCAGAAACTGCATGGGATTCAACTCCATTTCTGACTGGGAAACAAACACTAGCTCGCCTTACAAGAAACACACTCTTCTTTTGAGAAAAGAGCACTCTTCTACTCGACTGTGTATCCTATGGGGTCCGAACAGTGAGCTTGCTCAGAACAAAAGAACTGGGCTTCCTACACACACGGGCCATATCTAGTTCAACTCTGCTTAGGAAACTGACAAGAACGGTAGCTCCTCTTCAGTCCAATACACTGTACTAGCTGGGAACAGACGCGAGTGCTATTTGCACTGTGTATGTAAATGGGAGCGCAATAGTGACTTTCCTTACCAGAAAAAAACTCTTGGTCGTAGGACCAAAAACTGCATGTGATTCAACTCCATTTAGGACTGGGAAACAAACGCTAGCTCGCCTTACAAAAAACACACTCTGCTTTTGAGAAAAGAGCACTCTTCTACTCTACTGTGTTTCCTATAGGGCCAGAACAGTGAGCTTGCTCAGAACAAAAGAACTGTGCTTCATACAAATACTGCCATATCTAGTTCAATTCTGCTTAGGAAACTGAAAAGAACAGTAGCTCCTGTTCAGTCCAATACACTGTACATGCTGGGAACAGACGCCAGTGCTATTTGCCCTTTGTATGACAATGGGAGCACAATAGTGACTCTTATTACCAGAAAACAACTCTTGCTCGTAGGACAAGAAACTGCATGTGATTCAGCTCCATTTAGGACTGGGAAACAAATGCTAGCTCGCCTTACAAGAAACACACTCTGCTTTTGAGAAAAGAGCACTCTTCTACTCTACTGTGTTTCCTATGGGGTCCGAACAGTGACCTTGCTCAGAACAAAAGAACTGTGCTTCCTACACACACGGACCATATGTAGTTCAACTCTGCTTAGGAAACTGACAAGAACAGTAGATCCTCTTCAGTCCAATACACTGTACTTGCTGGGCACAGACGCCAGTGCTATTTGCACTGTGTATGGCAATAGGAGCACAATAGTGTCTCTTCTTATCAGAAAACAACTCTTGCTCATAAGACCAGAAACTGCATGGGATTCAACTCCATTTCTGACTGGGAAACAAACACTAGCTCGCCTTACAAGAAACACACTCTTCTTTTGAGAAAAGAGCACTCTTCTACTCGACTGTGTATCCTATGGGGTCCGAACAGTGAGCTTGCTCAGAACAAAAGAACTGGGCTTCCTACACACACGGGCCATATCTAGTTCAACTCTGCTTAGGAAACTGACAAGAACGGTAGCTCCTCTTCAGTCCAATACACTGTACTAGCTGGGAACAGACGCGAGTGCTATTTGCACTGTGTATGACAATAGGAGCACAATAGTGACTCTTCTTATCAGAAAACAACTCTTACTCATAGGACAAGAAACTGCATGGGATTCAACTCCATTTCTGACTGGGAAACAAACACTAGCTCGCCTTACAAGAAAGACTCTCTGATTTTGAGAAAAGAGCACTCTTCTACTCTACTGTGTTTCCTATGGGGTCCGAATAGTGAGCTTGCTCAGAAAAAAAGAACTGTGATTCCTACACACACGGGACACATCTCGTTCAACTCTGCTTAGCAAACTGACAAGAACAGTAGCTCCGCTTCAGTCCAATACACTGTACTTGCTGGGAACAGACGCGAGTGCTATTTGCACTGTGTATGTAAATGGGAGCGCAATAGTGACTTTCCTTACCAGAAAAAAACTCTTGGTCGTAGGACCAAAAACTGCATGTGATTCAACTCCATTTGGGACTGGGAAACAAACGGTAGTTCGCCTTACAAGAAACACACTCTGCTTTTGAGAAAAGAGCACTCTTCTACTCTACTGTGTTTACTATAGGGCCAGAAGAGTGAGCTTGCTCAGAAAAAAGAACTGTGCTTCCTACAAATACTGCCATATCCAGTTCAATTCTGCTTAGGAAACTGAAAAGAACAGTAGCTCCTGTTCAGTCCAATACACTGTACATGCTGTGAACAGATGCCAGAGCTATTTGCCCTGTGTATGACAATGGGAGCGCAATAGTGACTTTCCTTACCAGAAAACAACTCTTGGTCGTAGGACCAAAAACTGCATGTGATTCAACTCCATTTAGGACTGGGAAACAAACGCTAGCTCGCCTTACAAAAAACACACTCTGCTTTTGAGAAAAGAGCACTCTTCTACTCTACTGTGTTTCCTATAGGGCCAGAACAGTGAGCTTGCTCAGAACAAAAGAACTGTGCTTCATACAAATACTGCCATATCTAGTTCAATTCTGCTTAGGAAACTGAAAAGAACAGTAGCTCCTGTTCAGTCCAATACACTGTACATGCTGGGAACAGACGCCAGTGCTATTTGCCCTTTGTATGACAATGGGAGCACAATAGTGACTCTTATTACCAGAAAACAACTCTTGCTCGTAGGACAAGAAACTGCATGTGATTCAACTCCATGTAGGACTGGGAAACAAACGCTAGCTCGCCTAACAAGAAACACACTCTGCTTTTGAGAAAAGAGCACTCTTCTACTCGACTGTGTATCCTATGGGGTCCGAACAGTGAGCTTGCTCAGAAGAAAAGAGCTGTGCTTCCTACACACAGGGGCCATATCTAGTTCAACTCTGCTTAGGAAACTGACAAGAACAGTAGCTCCGCTTCAGTCCAATACACTGTACTTGCTGGGAACAGATGCGAGTGCTATTTACACTGTGTATGGCAATTGGAGCGCAACAGTGACTTTATTACCAGAAAACAACTCTTGCTCGTAGGAACAAAAACTGCATGTGATACAACTCCATTTAGGACTGGGAAACAAACGCTAGCTCGCCTTACAAGAAACACACTCTGCTTTTGAGAAAAGAGCAGTCTTCTACTCTACTGTGTTTCCTATGGGGTCCGAACATTGAGCTTGCTCAGAACAAAAGAACTGTGCTTCCTACACACACGGGCCATATCTAGTTCAACTCTGCTTAGGAAACTGACAAGAACAGTAGCTCCTCTTCAGTCCAATACACTGTACTTGCTGGGAACAGACGCGAGTGCTATTTGCACTGTGTATGGCAATGGGAGCGCAATAGTGACTTTCCTTACCAGAAAACAACTCTTGCTCGTAGGACCAGAAACTGCATGTGATTCAGCTCCATGTAGGACGGGAAACAAATGCTAGCTCGCCTTACAAGAAACACACTCTGCTTTTGAGTAAAGAGCACTCGTCTACACTACTGTGTTTCCTATGGGGTCCGAACAGTGAGCTTGCTCAGAACAAAAGAACTGTGCTTCCTACACACACGGACCATATGTAGTTCAACTGTGCTTAGGAAACTGACAAGAACAGTAGATCCTCTTCAGTCCAATACACTGTACTTGCTGGGAACAGAGGCGAGTGCTATTTGCACTGTGTATGGCAATAGGAGACAATAGTGACCCTTCTTATCAGAAAACAACTCTTGCTCATAGGACCAGAAACTGCATGGGATTCAACTCCCTTTCTGACTGGGAAACAAACACTAGCTTGCCTTACAAGAAAGACACTCTGATTTTGAGAAAAGAGCACTGTTCTACTTTACGGTGTTTCCTATGGGGTCCGAATAGTGAGCTTGCTCAGAACAAAAGAACTGTGCTTCCTTCACACAGGGGCCATATCTAGTTCAACTCTGCTTAGGAAACTGACAAGAACAGTAGCTACGCTTCAGTCCAATACACTGTACTTGCTGGGAACAGACACGAGTGCTATTTGCACTGTGTATGTAAATGGGAGCGCAATAGTGACTTTCCTTACCAGAAAACAACTCTTGGTCGTAGGACAAGAAAGTGCATGTGATTCAACTCCATTTAGGACTGGGAAACAAACGCTATCTCGCCTTACAAAAAACATACTCTGCTTTGAGAAAAGAGCACTCTTCTACTCTACTGTGTTTTCTAGGGGGTCTGAACAGTGAGCTTGCTCAGAACAAAAGTACTGTGCTTCCTACACACACGGGCCTTTTCTAGTTCATCTCTGCTTAGGAAACTGACAAGAACAGTAGCTCCGCTTCAGTCCAATACACTGTACTTGCTGGGAACAGACGCGAGTGCTATTTGCATTGTGTATGGAAATGGGAGCGCAATAGTGACTTTCCTTACCAGAAAACACCTCTTGCTCGTAGGACCAGAAACTGCATGGGATTCAACTCCATTTCTGACTGGGAAACAAACACTAGCTCGCCTTACAAGAAACACACTCTGCTTTTGAGAAAAGAGCACTCTTCTACTCTACTGTGTTTCCTATGGTTCCGAATAGTGAGCTTGCTCAGAACAAAAGAACTGTGCTTCCTACACACAGGGGCCATATCTAGTTCAACTCTGCTTAGCAAACTGAGAAGAACAGTAGCTCCGCTTCAGTCCAATACACTGTACTTGCTGGGAACAGATGCGAGTGCTATTTGCACTGTGTATGGCAATGGGAGCGCAATAGTGACTTTATTACCAGAAAACAACTCTTGCTCGTAGGACCAAAAACTGGATGTGATTCAACTCCATTTAGGACTGGAAACAAACGCTAGCTCGCCTTACAAGAAACACACTCTGCTTTTGAGAAAAGAGCAGTCTTCTACTCTACTGTGTTTCCTATGGGGTCCAAACAGTGAGGTTGCTCAGAACAAAAGAACTGTGCTTCCTACACACACGGGCCATATCTAGTTCAACTCTGCTTAGGAAACTGACAAGAACGGTAGCTCCTCTTCAGTCCAATACAGTGTACTAGCTCGGAACAGACGCGAGTGCTGTTTGCCCTGTGTATGGCAATAGGAGCACAATAGTGACTGTTCTTATCAGAAAACAACTCTTACTCATAGGACCAGAAACTGCATGGGATTCAACTCCAGTTCTGCCTGGGAAACAAACACTTGCTCGCCTTGCAAGAAAGACACTCTGATTTTGAGAAAAGAGCACTCTTCTACTTTACTGTGTTTCCTATGGGGTCCGAATAGTGAGCTTGCTCAGAACAAAAGAACTGTGCTTCCTACACACAGGGGCCATATCTAGTTCAACTCTGCTTAGGAAACTGACAAGAACAGTAGCTACGCTTCAGTCCGATACACTGTACTTGCTGGGAACAGACGCGAGTGCTATTTGCACTGTGTATGTAAATGGGAGCGCAATAGTGACTTTCCTTACCAGAAAACAACTCTTGGTCGTAGGACAAGAAAGTGCATGTGATTCGACTCCATTTAGGACTGGGAAACAAACGCTATCTCGCCTTACAAAAAACACACTCTGCTTTTGAAAAAAGAGCACTCTTCTACTCTACTGTGTTTCCTATGGGGTCCGAACAGTGAGCTTGCTCAGAACAAAAGAACTGTGCTTCCTACACACACGGACCATATGTAGTTCAACTCTGCTTAGGAAACTGACAAGAACAGTAGCTCCTCTTCAGTCCAATACACTGTACTTGCTGGGCACAGACGACAGTGCTATTTGCACTGTGTATGGCAATAGGAGCACAAAAGTGTCTCTTCTTATCAGAAAACAACTCTTGCTCATAAGACCAGAAACTGCATGGGATTCAACTCCATTTCTGACTGGGAAACAAACACTAGCTCGCCTTACAAGAAACACACTCTTCTTTTGAGAAAAGAGCACTCTTCTACTCGACTGTGTATCCTATGGGGTCCGAACAGTGAGCTTGCTCAGAACAAAAGAACTGGGCTTCCTACACACACGGGCCATATCTAGTTCAACTCTGCTTAGGAAACTGACAAGAACGGTAGCTCCTCTTCAGTCCAATACACTGTACTAGCTGGGAACAGACGCGAGTGCTATTTGCACTGTGTATGTAAATGGGAGCGCAATAGTGACTTTCCTTACCAGAAAAAAACTCTTGGTCGTAGGACCAAAAACTGCATGTGATTCAACTCCATTTAGGACTGGGAAACAAACGCTAGCTCGCCTTACAAAAAACACACTCTGCTTTTGAGAAAAGAGCACTCTTCTACTCTACTGTGTTTCCTATAGGGCCAGAACAGTGAGCTTGCTCAGAACAAAAGAACTGTGCTTCATACAAATACTGCCATATCTAGTTCAATTCTGCTTAGGAAACTGAAAAGAACAGTAGCTCCTGTTCAGTCCAATACACTGTACATGCTGGGAACAGACGCCAGTGCTATTTGCCCTTTGTATGACAATGGGAGCACAATAGTGACTCTTATTACCAGAAAACAACTCTTGCTCGTAGGACAAGAAACTGCATGTGATTCAGCTCCATTTAGGACTGGGAAACAAATGCTAGCTCGCCTTACAAGAAACACACTCTGCTTTTGAGAAAAGAGCACTCTTCTACTCTACTGTGTTTCCTATGGGGTCCGAACAGTGACCTTGCTCAGAACAAAAGAACTGTGCTTCCTACACACACGGACCATATGTAGTTCAACTCTGCTTAGGAAACTGACAAGAACAGTAGATCCTCTTCAGTCCAATACACTGTACTTGCTGGGCACAGACGCCAGTGCTATTTGCACTGTGTATGGCAATAGGAGCACAATAGTGTCTCTTCTTATCAGAAAACAACTCTTGCTCATAAGACCAGAAACTGCATGGGATTCAACTCCATTTCTGACTGGGAAACAAACACTAGCTCGCCTTACAAGAAACACACTCTTCTTTTGAGAAAAGAGCACTCTTCTACTCGACTGTGTATCCTATGGGGTCCGAACAGTGAGCTTGCTCAGAACAAAAGAACTGGGCTTCCTACACACACGGGCCATATCTAGTTCAACTCTGCTTAGGAAACTGACAAGAACGGTAGCTCCTCTTCAGTCCAATACACTGTACTAGCTGGGAACAGACGCGAGTGCTATTTGCACTGTGTATGACAATAGGAGCACAATAGTGACTCTTCTTATCAGAAAACAACTCTTACTCATAGGACAAGAAACTGCATGGGATTCAACTCCATTTCTGACTGGGAAACAAACACTAGCTCGCCTTACAAGAAAGACTCTCTGATTTTGAGAAAAGAGCACTCTTCTACTCTACTGTGTTTCCTATGGGGTCCGAATAGTGAGCTTGCTCAGAAAAAAAGAACTGTGATTCCTACACACACGGGACACATCTCGTTCAACTCTGCTTAGCAAACTGACAAGAACAGTAGCTCCGCTTCAGTCCAATACACTGTACTTGCTGGGAACAGACGCGAGTGCTATTTGCACTGTGTATGTAAATGGGAGCGCAATAGTGACTTTCCTTACCAGAAAAAAACTCTTGGTCGTAGGACCAAAAACTGCATGTGATTCAACTCCATTTGGGACTGGGAAACAAACGGTAGTTCGCCTTACAAGAAACACACTCTGCTTTTGAGAAAAGAGCACTCTTCTACTCTGCTGTGTTTACTATAGGGCCAGAAGAGTGAGCTTGCTCAGAAAAAAGAACTGTGCTTCCTACAAATACTGCCATATCCAGTTCAATTCTGCTTAGGAAACTGAAAAGAACAGTAGCTCCTGTTCAGTCCAATACACTGTACATGCTGTGAACAGATGCCAGAGCTATTTGCCCTGTGTATGACAATGGGAGCGCAATAGTGACTTTCCTTACCAGAAAACAACTCTTGGTCGTAGGACCAAAAACTGCATGTGATTCAACTCCATTTAGGACTGGGAAACAAACGCTAGCTCGCCTTACAAAAAACACACTCTGCTTTTGAGAAAAGAGCACTCTTCTACTCTACTGTGTTTCCTATAGGGCCAGAACAGTGAGCTTGCTCAGAACAAAAGAACTGTGCTTCATACAAATACTGCCATATCTAGTTCAATTCTGCTTAGGAAACTGAAAAGAACAGTAGCTCCTGTTCAGACCAATACACTGTACATGCTGGGAACAGACGCCAGTGCTATTTGCCCTTTGTATGACAATGGGAGCACAATAGTGACTCTTATTACCAGAAAACAACTCTTGCTCGTAGG